>NC_056729.1:1709621837-1709809337 GCF_019279795.1 Protopterus annectens | reverse complement strand
AGAAATACCTCATGAAAAGAATCACAGGCCTAAAGCAGATGCCCTATGCTGACTGCCTTAAAAAACTCCAGCTATACTCTGTCGCATATCGCCTACTCCGAGGCGATCTCTGCTTAACATACAAGTCCATGTCAAACCCAGAGCTGTTAGACATGCTACACTTAAAGAAATCCCAATCCCTCAGAGCCACACGCTCCAGGGATCTAAACCTTGTCATCACAATAAACAAAACATGCTGGAGGGATAGGTACCTGACCCACAGACTCCCCAGACTCTGGAATAGACTGCCCATACATGTCAAGCAGAGCACCACTTTGGCCCTCTTCAAAAGGAACCTTGATGACTGGATGAGAGAAAGGAAATTGACCCCAGGGATCACATCATTCGCCCTGCTAGACAGGGGTCCAGGGAAGTTAATAGTGTGGGAAGAAATAGCCAGGGAATTGTTATGGCTAGGCTTGTTTAGGCCCTAGGGCCGATAGCCTAGTACCAACCTATGAACCTAAAAACTCTGTACCCATGAATACCACATAGGCGGTAGTCTACTTAACACCAAAAGTGTGGGACACAGGTGGACAGTAGTCTCTCCTTTGATAATCACATCGCCACAGTAGTCAGGAAATCCTTCTATGTGGCACATCTCATCACAAAAGGTTTCTCATCCAGGAAAAAAGAGGTCATTGTTCCACTCTACTCATCACTCATTTGACCCATTATAGAGTACAACACCCCTTTTGGTATGTACCACACAAGACATCTACAACAACTGGAAAAGCCACAGAAATACCTCACAAAGAGGATTACCGGCCTCAAACAGATGCCGTATGCAGACTGTCTCAAACAACTCCAGCTTTACTCTGTCGCATATCACCTACTCAGAGGCGATCTCTGCCTAACACAAAGCTATGTCAAACCCAGAGCTGTTGGACATGCTCCACTTAAAGAAATCCCAGTCCCTCCGAGCTACACGCTCTAGGGACCTAAACCTTGTCACCACAATAAACAGAACATGCTAGAGGGATAGATTCCTGTCCCAGAGACTTCCCATACTCTGGAATAAACTACCTATCTATGTCAAACAGAGCTCCTCATTAGCACTGAAGAAAAATCTTGATGATTGGATGGGAAATAGGAAATTCACCCGGGGATCACTTCTGTGGCTCTGCTTGACATGGGCACAGGAAAATAATTTTCTTGGGTGGCAAAAGGGTACCTTTTTGGCTGGGCTTGTATAGGCCCCAGGGCCAATAGCCTAGTACCTACCTATGAACCTACCTCATCCAACTTTATGTTCTTTGTACCAATGGCTTGATGCTTATCCTGTGCATTCTTGAATTCATTCAGTATTTTTGACACTGTTGCCCTCAGGAGAGCTCTTCCAGTCCTCCACCACTGCTTCTGTGATGTAATACTTTGTAATATCTTTTCCATGACCTGTCCATGTCATAGCTTCTTGTTCTTATACAGTTCACTTTTTTAAATAGTACTCACTTGGAATATATGGATTCCCCTGAGGGGATTGAAACATTTCTTTCTTGTTATTTGTCTGCTTCTTCCAACAAGAGTAAGTATGTTATGCTGTTTCAGTCTCCTTTTATATGACTTCTGATACAGACCATTAACCATTTATTTTGTGATAATACCCTGTGTTATTTTCTGTGATTACACAGGAACTAAACGGCTCGGTACTGAGTGTTAACAGTTGTCTATAAAGAGAGGTTATAGGTTCTATCTTTTTAATGTAATACCGTGTTCTCTGCATCTCATTGCTGCACCAGACTTGCTTTCCATGTCTTCACACTTCTTGTTTACTTGTCAGTCCTCAGATAAAACTTCCCTTCTTCAGTTTTCTGTTTTGTTACTTGTACGAATCCCACTTCTATACTTCTTCCTAGATTGTTTCTTCCCTGATGCTTTATTTTTCATTTTATTGCACTGACTTTATCTGTAGTGTTCCAGACCAGATCCTTAAAGATAATAACAGTGCCATACAGCATATTAGTTTCATAAAGCATAGCTCTCAAACAATCTGTGCAAAGTCAGACGTAATGGCAGGGGGGGGGGTCCCAAAAATAGGGGCAGATTTTAAATATTCTTCTTATAAACTTAAAAAAGTTGCTACAATAAAAGGTCTTGTGGTGTTACTATACATTTTCTGAAGCATATGAAGTCTGAAACTGAAATGCCTGTCATTATTTATTGAATTCTTTTTTCACTAATTTGCCACAGAAATCCAGAAAATCACAAACAGACCAAAAATATGAGGCAAAAATGTGGACATTCTGAGAAGATCTTGACAGTAGAAAATGTCAAAAAGTAGCAAAAAGTATTCAAAGAACAAAGCCAACTCGAGACTGAAGAAAGGAGATTCTGCTGATAGGGATGACTGCTACAGGCTACAGAAAACAGGCAAGAGGAATTTACTGGAGAAAACTGGCAAGAGATCCTAGATATTTTGAGAAAAGAACTAGAGTGAGAAAGGTAACAGAAGGGGAGGAGGCAAAAAAGATATTTGGCCTGCAGGTTGCAGACTGCTTTCCTTATCAGAGACTGTTATCAGAGTGTGGTCAAAGAGAAAGGGACAGGGGAACCCTAAGTGAAAGACCTGCTCTGGGAGAGTTTTTAGTTGAATCTAGAATAGAAGTTGCTGTTAACAACGGATTATTAGTAGGGCATATAAAATATTGCATGATACCTATAGGAATCATTCAGAGAAGGTTAGAAATGATTAGGAAGAGAAACTGGATAAGTAAATCACAGTGAAACAATGGGAAGACATATGTATGGCTCCAAAATATGCACCATAGTCTAGAGGATTACAGATTTTTGCTTTGATATGTTTGCATAGGTATTTTATACCCCAAACAGACTCAGTTTTTCCGCAGGTAGATGGCAAATGTTGAAGATGTGATGAGTAAGAAAGATATAAGTGGGTACATATGTTCTGGGAGTGTAGTGAGTTGGAAGACTTTAAAATTCTCCACAGAGTACTCTGTCAGAAATATTGGGTGAACATGTAGGTAAAACTAAGAAAGTTATTTTGTGAGCTGTGATGGATCTGAATTGCATAGATATAGGCAATACATGCAGAATAATGCTTTGGAGGACTGAGGTTTAAGTGAAGGCAGGAATTGAGCACGTTATCTAGAGATGGATTGATGATAATTGTGCAGAAGAATATATAAGATGTGTAATGTATGTGACTGTGAACATGTTGATATAGTTTGTTTTATTTTATATAAATAAATGTTATGCTTGCCTATGTCTAAAGTGATATTCAATAAAGGTGTTAAAACACTTTAAAAAAGTTAGTTTGCCACCATCTAGAAGATCTTGTCCAGTTACCCATATATGATTTTTGAGTAGCAGGTTTCTTAGCCTTCTTTAATAGCTGCTGCATGTCCTCAGAAAAGCAGCTCCTAAAAGCTATTAAAACTCTGTCATCCAGGCAATACATTGAAAATCTTTCCAGTTGGGGTATATCAAACAACCCCTGTCTTGTGTGAATAAGACAGTTCTGCGAGGGGAGCTTGTGGCAGTCATTATAATTATCTTTGGGGAGTCTTTCTGAATCTGTAAAAGAACCCTTGATATCAGTGGAAAGGGTGAAAGGCATATAGAGCATTCCCATCCATGGAAATGAGACTGCATCTGTCTTCTAGACCTACTTACAAGGAATCCTAAAGCTGAGTTTCTTTGTTTGCTGTGAATGGAGGCAAACAGATCTATATGAGCAGTTCCCCACAGCTGGAGTATGTCCTGAAAGATCCTTGGGTTCAGTGTCCATTCATAAGGGTCTGTCCCTGACCCTACTCAGCTAGTCTGCAGTAATGATCTCTATGATGGAATATCAGAAGCCTGCAGGATCAGATTGTATTGATTTGCTAAATCCTGAGCTAGCATGAGTAAGTTGCAAAGGTAGTAGAATCTGGTACAATATCACAGTGATATCATCTGTGATTGCTAGCAGACGTCCTGGAAACCAAAGATGATTTAGAGATAAGAGCGCACTTATTGCTGCTATCCTGTCATTGATATTTATGTGTTTTGGTGTTTCCTTTTTGTCCCAGAGATCCTGTCCTCTCACCCCCTCGGGAAAAGTACTCCCAGGCAAAGTCTGATGCATCTGTGTTGCTGAATGGCAGAAGATAAGACCAGGGCTGAGAGGTATTTGGTCCACCCACCATTGTAACTCCCTTCTTACAAATCCTGGCACAAGAATCTGAAAAACTAAGGGGTGCCAGAAAATCTTTAAAAAAGTCTGACATTTTCGTCAATTGGTATGTGATGGTAAGCATCGTTTAAATCTAATGTTACCAAAAAATTGAGAGGTGGTATGAGAGGTAACAGAGATTGAAGGAACATCATTTTGAACTTTGGGACTTTGATGTAAAGATTGAAAAAAGACTGGCCTATGGCTGGTCTCCAGGTTCTTTCCTTCTTTGGCATCAGAAAAATTCTTGAAGAAAACCTTTTACTTGTTTGATTTGGAAGCAGTGGTTCTGGGATCCCTAGAGAGACAGCTTATGCTCCAGAAGAAACACAGACATTTGGTTTGCAGGATGTGGAGGAATCCCCTGAAAAGGACGAAGGGGCTCCCACTGCCATCTATATACTTGCTGAGTGATTCTCAAAACTCATTTGTCAGTGATGAATTTATATTATTTACCCTTTGTATATCTCCTTTTTCCTGTACTTCTTGGTAAAAATGTGGAGAAAGTCATTATCTGCACTGTTATATTCTGTGTTGACTGGATATTGCTTTGTGTTGTAATGTGTTATATTATAGGTTAGGAAGGCACTGCAGATATTCTAGAGAACAGCTTTTTTTAGTCCTCTACTGCAAGATTTTTTATGGCTGTTTTTATGTTAAGAGCCCATCAGAGATGTAGTTTTCAAATCTGTGTATCAATGCATTAACTTGGTAGCCTGCAGTGTTTAGGGTTTCCTGGATACTCTATTTGCCACTGTTCGAGATAAGAAAATGTCTGTCTCAGATTGGCTTTCTTCGTTTTTTCGTTTTATTTCATAGTTCGGTTTATATCTTTTCATACACAATCTTGTTAAGACTGTTACCCATTTTGATTTCCATATGACCAAAGAATAATAGTTGTCATTTAACTATGCCATTATGTTTGTAAATGAGTGACAGGTTTCTTTTGTAGGTTTGAAATCATATTGATCCACTCAACGTTCGGTAATTTAGCCTTTAAGATATATGTATTTACAGTGCTTCCGAGGTCAAAGTGATAAGGTCATTGCTGGAATGTGATGATGTCATTGCTGGAATTTTTTGTAAAACACATAACCAATAAAATGTTATACATATAAGTTATTGCTAATACTTCGTAATAGTATTTTTTCTGAAAATATAATTGTATTAACATTTTCCTTCCAAAATAACCATAAATAATAATATTTGTCTAAACATGAAATAAAATCAACTTACATAATAAATACAAATTCACAGAAAAAAGGAATTTTTAAGAGTGCTTAATTGTTGAAAACATAATTCTTAACATTTGGAATGATTTGAATTCGGAAAAAAAACATATAATAGTAGTGACTGTAAGAGTATATTTGTAGATTAATAGGCATATTGATTTCCAATCAATAAATTTATTTTAAACCTATAATTGAGTTTCAGTGTGTTTACTTATGTTCCAAGAGTGTACATGCTTGATGCTTTGAAAGTTCGAATTAGATTAAACGGGTTATTAGAGAGGGAGGGGTGAATGAATAATCCAACACATTGTAATATAACACTTCATTAATACACAAAAATATAACCGTAGAGCAAAACAATGAAGGGGGTCCAAATGCTCCAATAACTCGTGCAAAGTTCCATAAACCAAAAAACATCAATCCACACGAACAACCAGTCCAAATTCTTCGAGAAATAAAAACAAGGTTTATTGCAACAATAAACTAAATTATGGAACTTTGCACGAGTTATTGGAGCATTTGGACCCCCTTCATTGTTTTGCTCTACGGTTATATTTTTGTTTATTATCATCTTTGCTGTTTACCATAGAGCATTCACTCCACAAGGATACTTTTGTTATTTGATTACTTCATTAATACAGATAATATTTAAATTAAAGACCTGAACTCCAAGGATAGCTTTCCATTTTCTTAATTTAAGACATGCATGAGTAGAACCTTTCTTACCCAGCCTAGTACGCAACAATTGCCATAACAGGGCTACATATTTGCAATTCCAAAACATATGAAATGTGGGATTCCTGCTCATCGCAAGTGTTGACTTTGTCATTGACATCTGGAACACATTTAGATAATTTTGGGGTCAAGTACATAGTATAAACTGTAAGTATAAAAAGTTTAGTAAAGAGAATAAATCTATAAAATAGTGTCCCAAGTAATGTCCAGATTAAGAGTAATATCTTTGATGATACAATATTTGTCTGGAATGACTGAATGAACATATGTGCTAGGCAACTTAAAAAAAAATATATATATATATATATATATATATATATATATATATATATATATATATATTTGTGCTTTTAGCAGAGACCGGATGATCATTTTTATGACAGCCTCATGGTATTATGAAATGCTTAAGATTATTTAAAATGATGGTATCAGTTAT
Source organism: Protopterus annectens (assembly GCF_019279795.1). Taxonomy (NCBI): domain Eukaryota; kingdom Metazoa; phylum Chordata; order Ceratodontiformes; family Protopteridae; genus Protopterus; species Protopterus annectens. The sequence goes on along the minus strand of NC_056729.1, from coordinate 1,709,802,721 downwards.
GGGAGTCTTAGAAGAGCAGTTAAACTTATATTAATTATTAGTTAAACTTATATCACCCATAGGTATATAGCTCAATGCTGAATTGGTTTTAGAACAATCTATGAAGAAGTTTGCTTGGAAAGGCGAATAAAATCAAACCCATTTACATTTCTTAAACAGAAAAATTACTTGATTCAAACATTTTACAATTAGGAAGTATATTCAGGTGTGCTACAGCTGGTTAAAAATAAATTATCAAATTCTGTATCTTCAAGTATTTCTAAGGACAAATATTGGGTGGGAGTATTTTTAAATATTGCTGGTTATAGCATCCACAGTTGTTTTGACAAGCTGCAGTAGAAATGATACTTTGTGGTAGTATTAGGTTTTATTGGTTCTGACATCACAAGTGTGAGACTGAAATTTGTATTTATGGTGGTAATACCTTGAGTTCAAATAATAAGAGCATTTAAGTTATTCTGATTTTCAAAAAAATGAAACAGCCGAATGCTTCATCTCCTTTAGTCAAATAAAAACAATATATTGTAATTAGCTCTTTCATGTTCAAGACAACTTAATCATATCCAGAAATGATGGAGTTTCTAGTGCGTGGTGGCACATGACGTTTGCCATGGTTTGCAGTTATGGTTACAGTTTGCACAGATTTCTCTCTCAGGTAGGTTAGCCATCAATTGATGCTTAAGGCTTCCTGCTGTGGGTAGTCTTGCTGTCCACAACCTCTTTTTTCACATCAGGTCACTGGTATCATACGGGAAAAACTAGCTAGCATTACATGATATCTGTTTGATGACAAAAGTGGACCGTCAGCTTAGTTTATCTGCCTTTTAAGTGCATATAATGTTCTACAGCCTGTCCTTTCTTTTCTTTCCCCTCAGCTTTCTCCACTTCTCCCACGCCTTCTTGAATGGCTCCATATATTTTCTGTCCACAGGTCATTCTGGTAGTCCATTCTAAGGGTTTACAAATGTCTCTTTGAAGACTTACTCTTGCAGATGTAAGACATAGTTGTTCCTTTAGATCTGCTGTCCATGCCTGTTTCCCATCTCTGTCCTTCCTTACTTGGATAACTCCTTCACATCTTCTTATTGTGATCTTATGTATCTATACTTGTCCTATCAGTATCTTCAATGATAATTTAAAATGAGGCCCATGCAGTCTAAACTGTTAGCATACATATTCTTTTGCATACTTCACAGCTTTCTGCTGGCTCTTCTTGTGGCTTCTATCAAAAGTGTGATGCCCCTTTCTTTGTATGAGCTTTAGACCCATGTGTGTTTCTCATTGTGTGGCCTCTCCAGGACCCCGAACAGTAGTGATACTGCATTTTATGTTCTGAAGTCTGTTCCCCAAAGGTACTGACAAGTATTCTATCTGCTGTTGCCTAACAGGGGTATGAGGGTATGTGTGAGCTTGACCCTATCCCAAAATGTGTTTTTTTTTTGTAAGGTTTTGATTGGTTGAAGGTTTGACCTTTGTTGACCAGCTGAACCTTCATTTAGTTGAAAGTCAAGGAAATACAGGGAAAGAGTATACAGAAACGGATATTAACCATCCATACATCAGTAACAGACATTGAACAACCATAAATATTTTGTGCACATGATAAGTTCCAGTGAAAGCTTACTTTTTGCGGATAGTTTTTTTAATAAGTGCCATAGCTGTTGGATATACTTCAGTGGCTGCTGAAATAAAAATCTGATAAGCATCACTTGTAGTTTGAAAACAGTAGCTTATGCATTTCTTTTCCCTTCTTTTGGAGTTCATGACAGTTCTTACATCATCTCCTTGCTAATGGTCACTCATTTCATTTATCCTGGATATTGGGTGCCTGTTAAAGAAGAAAGAATATCTATCTGTACAACTGACTACTGGAGTTTTGTAAAAGTAGATGTAATATGGTACTCATTACAGGCAATTTTTAGGGAGCTCTGTATAGGAAGCAGGAAGCATCATTTCTCCCTATAGAAAGCTCTCCTGAAGACGTCTGCTTCAAAGGTTCTGAATCATGAGATACATGAGGTTCAGAGGTTTGCACCATGCCATAACATACCATACCATGCCAGAGGAAGGCTGGCATAATGGTTAAAATATTTACCTTACTGACATAAGGTGCAGAGTTTGATTCTCACATGGGTTAATTGTCCCACAAGGGCAGTTAGGCTAGTAGTGTGAACCTATAACATACCATAGCACAACATATCACACCAGACGGTTTTGCCTCACAGTGAGTAATAACTGAGCCAGTCTGAATCCGGAAAGGTTATTCTTGCTGTAAATATTTATTTATTTTTACTTATCTATTTATGTGTTTATTCATTTCTTCATTCATTTACTCTTTGTTAATTGGCTTAGTCCTACTAGGCCTCTGGCCTCTTTACAGGGAAGATCCAAGGTGGTATTTGTATTGACTAATGGAAGTTTGGTCAGAGCACCAGTTAAATTCTCCTGCGCCTTTTGGTAAGTGCTTTGAGATCTTTTACATCTGCCTGAGGTGCCACTATCTCAGACAAATGGGACCTCAGTTTAACATCTTATGAAAATTATGGATATTATGTGCTCTGTAGGTATGCAACTGAGATAATAATGTGTTTGAAGGTTATAGATGTTACTGGAGTAAAATGCAATATACATATAAATTATAAATTATCTTAAATGCACTTGGTATGAGACCCCTGTTACATGGGATTGGCATGACAGTTTCTCCATACCAAAGGCATGAGGTTAATGTGAGATAATGCAGAAAAACATAATTGCAATATATTAACATGTCCTTGGGCAGACGGCCTTGTAGATTTTCTACAGATTATATCATAGATTCTGTTATTATTTTCATGGTAAATGTCCATGTCTGTACAGTTTCAGAACATGGCCAACAAGGGACTGACTTCTTGCTAATTGAATGTGCCCATTCCATATCCAGAATTTAGTTCTACCTCTTGAGTATCTAAACCAGATTTCTGTGCGAAATATTTAAAATAATATTAGCTATGCAACAGCTGCGGTAGTGCAATAAAAGTGCACAGTAAGTTATCAAACCTTATACATATAATTTCTTTTCCAGCTTATCAGAAAGTGTGTATCTGTGGACTTTTTCTGTTATATACTGAACTCTGAAGTTTCTTTCTTGGGAGTACTGTAATCCAAGGTACTTGTGAAAGCTGCAGACCAGTAAGTAATTAATTACTTGTTAATCTGAAATAAATTTAATGTAATTATAATGAAGCAGAGTACTGACTGCTACAACAACAAGGAGGCAAACTATCTTTCCACATTTCCAGACTCTCAGGTTTCACTTGTATCTAGTATGCCAATAGGGCCAGCTGGAAGCTATGAAACTGGGTGGTTATAAGCGTGGTATCCCTTTCAAAAAGGAAAGTGTAAAAAGATATATTAGAAAAAGGGCAGACCCCAAGGGATCTGGGGTACTACAGTCCTCAAAACCATCTAATTAATGCACCTGATATCCTTCTTCTTCTGTGCTCAGGAGCATATCTGAGTCTGGACTCCTCAAGGCATGGTATGTGGGAAATCAGGAGGTAATGTGGACCATGGTGAGTGTGGAAGAGAGGTGAAGAAGAGAGTACAGGCAGGGTGGAATGGGTAGAGAAGAGTGTTAGGAGTGATTTGTGACTGACGGTTACCAGTAAGAGTGAAAGGGAAGGTCTACAAGCGGGTAATGAGACCGGTTATGTTATATGGGTTGGAGACGGTGGCATTGACAAAAAGGCAGGAGTCAGAGCTAGATGTGGCAGAGTTAAAGATGTTAAGATTTGCACTGGGTGTGACTAGGATGGGCAGGATTAGGAATCAGTATATTAGAGGGTCAGCTCAGGTTGGACAGTTTGGAGACAAAGCAAGAGAGGCGAGATTACGTTGGTTTGGACATGTGCTGAGGAGGGATGCTGGGTATATTGGGAAAAGGATGCTAAGGATGGAACTGCCAGGTAAGAGGAAAAGAGGAAGGCCTAAGATAAGGTTTTTGGATGTGGTGAGAGAGGACATGCAGGCGGTTGGTGTGAAAAAGCATGATGCAGAGGACAGGAAGAAATGGAAACAGAAGATCCACTGTGGCGACCCCTAACGGGAACAGCCGAAAGAAGATGATGAGTCCATAGTGTGATAGTGGTCAGAGAATCTTAAAACCTAGGTTTTCACCTCTATGAAGAATGAATGAGAAGTAGTGGATATTAGGTAGGACTCTTGATATATGAGGTCAGCAGGGGAAAAATATGAAGACATTTATTAAAATTATATGAGCATAGTGGGAATCAGTGTTCATTTGTGGTCAATGCAATGTTAACTTGGCTGATAGCATATGAAGTAACCTTACAGCAATAACACCCACTTCCTTGAAGAGCTAGAATATAGTGTTTGTGGGTGTCACCACCACTTTGTTTGCTTAGCCTTCAATTATTACAAGGTTGCTACTTGATTACCTTAAAGCCAGGTATTAAAAAATGCATTACTGCTTAAGGACTTCCCTGCTATACCAGCATTGTAACATTGTATGAGCAAATGAATACATGCCAGAATTTTTCATGATTTACCTGGAATACCATGACAATGTAAAGAGTAGAAAAGTACGCTGCAGTGTCAGGATGTGTGCAAACCAACTGAAGTTAAAGACTCCTTGACCCATTTCCCTATGAGCAATCAATGCACGATTAATTATAAAACTTGTTTGATCACAACTGCTTGAAAACACACTACCCCTACAATGCAGTCACAAAGAATAAAATTAAGCACACATGTATCCTAGTCTTGTACACACTAACTCCTTGGTTGCACAACAATTGTGCAAGAAGAAATTTTCTATGCAAGGGCACAGCTGTCTCATACAAACAACAATCCCATACATGTATCCATCAACCCATGATAAGATATACCTATTAGTTGTGTTCGGGTAGTAATAACCCAATCGACTAGTCTTAAATTGGATTTAGGTCAATCTCCTGGTCTGCCAGATCTCCCCATTTCCATACCTTTTATATAAACTGTAAAGCCTATGTAAGTATCAGATTCTTTCTTTTTTTCTCTCATGAGTCTTAAGAGTTGCTGTGCATCAGTCCCATACATTACTGAACAGTGTTACGTGGGCATGAAATGAAGATGGTGGATATAGTTTAAAACTTTAGATGAAATTATTGTTTCTGTAAATATCTTTGAATGCTTATGAAGGGACTTTCTGTTCATAGTGGAAGAAAATCTACATGGTAGTAAGAGAAGAAAGTAAATTTAATGGTGAGAAAATTCCAGGGGTATATAAGGAGGTCCTGTATCATCAGTAGAGTGGTATAGAAATGTCCCTTAGCAGACGAAGAACTGCTTTCTCTAAAAACTGTATATGGTGCTGATAGGACATTAAAAAGACTTAAGAATAAGGGGGTCAGACTGAGTGAAACTGTCAAGGCTAGAGGCTAGAGATTTGTGGAGTATGGCAGGTACTATTAAATACAGTAGAATTAGCGAGAGTTCAGATAGCAAAGTTTATTGTAAGGCCTTAATCTATTGGTAAGTTATTTTATCATGTTATATGTAACTTACTGCCACCCTACAGGCAGGCTGTATATAGACTTCATTAAAATGTGCAATTAAATAAAACAAATCAAGTTAAACAGGAAAATGGGAATGTACTTTCCTGCAGATATGTTTCTACACTACACCAGGAAATGGTGGACATGTCTCTACACGTTTTTTTGTTTACTGTTGTTAAATAAATAAACTGGCATAATGAAATATCAGCAGCACACACACAAAATAAAAAGAAACAAAAATGGCAAAGGAAATCTTGTTCATTAAAGAAAGTGTTTCCTAGAGGGTCAGCTACCATACTCAAAGCTATGTTCAATATTACAACGGTCACTGATAGCAGGAGCAGAACAGAAGCTTTTGATAGCAGTCTCCTTATCTGTCTAATCCTGTCTGTTTGCTACACCATTTTGTTAGTAATTGCCCCATGAAGGGAGAAATCTGCAGAATCCTTACACAGCCGGTACAGACATTCAGAAAGTATTATCAGAGGCACTCGAAATAACCCAGAAAGCAGGCGGCCCCATATTAGGTAATGAAATCTGCACAAGAAAGCAAGTGAACGAAGAAATTTATTGACAAGCCAGTGTGACTGGAAGCCTGCAGAGGTCCCCCCTTCCCCCAGTCCAAAAGATCTTTTAGCAATTGTGATTTTTATATTTAGCGTGTTTAAAGGTGCAGATGGAAATGTTGCTGTGTCCCAGGAAACTGTGAAATGCAACTGTTTCTCTTACTCTGCCTTCTTCTCTCTTGTGTGGAGAATAACAGTTGTATAATGTGGTGTGGGGGAGCTTGAAACTATAGAACTGAACAGCAAGTTTTGATTTTCCACCCAGGACGCTAGGGATTACCCTGTAAGGAAAAATACTCAGGTTATGCATGTCATATCGTAGCTTCTTTCTGAAATATCAGTTTGATCTGCTCTGAAGATGTTACAAATGTTCGTTAGTATCTGTATTTCTGCAGTATCAAAAGAAAGCATATTGTGTTGTTTTACAAAATATAATTTTTTACTATAATGGTAAAAAAGGAGGTTCCCCAAACAGCTGCAAATGTGTATTTAGAGTATTATTTTGTTTGTAATTAAATCTTTTAAGTTAGCAATATTTTCTCTAAAAAACTTGCAGATCTCTATCTCTGTTACACAAGTCAGAGCTACATGCATCAAAGTGGTTGAAAGGAGCTTCTTGTAGTACGGATTACTTTGTACTGCTTCAGATTCTGTGTAAAAGCTGTAGTCTTGGCTGTTTGTTGTATTTGTATGGGGGAATTGCTATAAAAATGTTTTGCTTTTTTTTCTGAAAGAGAAGGACCTGCAGTGGTGCACTTATTTTTATTTTTAGTTATATTTATTCACTGGGTACAACACTGATCACAAATGACCAAATTGCAAGCTCAGCCTACATGAGCCCACTTACTAGAACACTTCCCACTATGTTATGCTACATATAGTCCTTAGTCTAAAAACATATGTACCTGGGGCAGTTTTTTTGGGTGGGTGTCCTTGGGAGTGGGCTGTTACATTTGTCATCTGTGTCTGAAACTCCATTTCCAGGAGATACTGGACATCATATTACTCTTAATGGCATTATGGCTTAAAAAAAAAATCAGCCCAGCATAAAAAGGATAGTACACCAGTAGGACCACCAAGGAAGAAAAGCCTTAAAGTACTGGGGGGGATAAAGCGGGAGTTTCACAGATGAAGATGAAGTGCAGAATATCTGTGTGAAGGAGAGCTGCGGGGGAGTACATTATGCATACACAGGTATTCAGGATTACCACCTGCCTGACCCTTGGGAGAGTTCTGGTTTGGAGATCATTGTCCAGCTGAAATTTTTCTGACATTTTACTACAAACATTTCCTTAATTTTTAAGTTTTGTAGAAAATGATGATGCAATTACAATATGAATCACAAAATAATGACATCATTTATGAATCACTTTCCACATGATATAAAGAGCACAAGAAAAGTGAAATCTACACTATTTTAGTTTTGATTATAAAGTAAATGTTCTTTGCAGTGAGTGAAGCTGTGTGTACTGTCAGGCAAACAATTGTCCTTGAGTGAGAAATTACTAGCTTTGGGTATGTGAAGAAATAATACTTCTGCATTAATTTCTTTGGGCAGACGAACATGTGTAAGGAAAGGACCTTGTATAATAGTAATTCTCAAAACTGCTCATGTTGTGTACCACACTCCCACTGCAGCATTGTCACAAGGGGGCTAACATTGTGCAAAAACTACCAGAAGTTTGTGAGTTTTTTTCAGCTTTCATAGATAAGAATGTGGTGGAGACTTGTCTCAACTTACCTAGTAAATTCTCTTTGTCTTTGAAAAGATTATGCATTGCACCTCGGCTCTCAAATGCTTCTGAAAAGATGGTTCAGATTAAAGCACTTTTTAGCCATTTCTGGAAGTTGAGAAAGTCTGTCTCTGTCACTTTAAACCATCTGTGTGACAACAGGATAAGGCAATTGATGGCTTTATCAGAAATGCCACTGTTTTATTTAAATAGGCTGGGGCACTTAAAACTTGGCACCACAAGTTACTGATAAAATTGTAAAAGTAAGAGAAAGTTGAGCTTTCCTCTCAGAACTGATTACATCCAATTAAAGGCTTGGGGGGGGGAGTGTTCGTGACAGCAGGCAGTCTTTAACTGGCTGACTCCACATTCTACAGTTTGCTTTTTTATGTCAGTAAGATAATAAGCAATAAACATCATCAGTTTTGCAAATAGAACATATTTGAAGGTTAAAGTCTAATCTGCATTTTTTAAAGAAAACTGTTGTGTAGCATAATGTACTACTTAAAAGTGCGGTGGTAACAGATCACTGATTTTTATGTTTTATTGGGCATATTTTGGCAGTGTAGTTTATGTCAAATAAAATTTAGCATGTAGGAAGTGCCCTTATAAAAAGTATGCAGTGTAACATGAAAATAACATTTTTCTCAACAAGTTAATATAATTCGGTCCTGTCACTCTCTCCTTAGGCCAGAAGGTTACAGGTTAAAGTTACACACTGGGCATTTACAAACGTACGTTAACACGGGCATGGCAGGCTGCTTTGCCAGTAAGACCAGTGTGCCATAAAAGAGATAGTACTCATCAAGTTAAACAAGGAACCAAGGTGTCGTAAGGCATTTACAGCAATAAACACATCATGAGTGTATGTCAGATTCTGTCCTTGTGTTGGACAGCCCTTCATTTTCAGTCTGTCTAATCCACTGGTGTCTCTAATGATTAATCAAGTGTCCTTTTGTTAGGATTCAGTGAACTACATCTAAGTTGTCTAACACACAGACTAGCAAAACCCTAAACAATAGTAGTCTAGTACATTGAATTAAACAAAAGAAAAAATAACATGCACTTCAAATGCGGGGGGGTCTGTCACCTCATCCAAATCTCAAAATGTACAAGTTTTCAGATTGCATAGCCTAGGAATGAAAAATGAGAGTAAAGTTTGGTAAAATAAAGACTTGCCTTTTCTTTTTACTAAGTCGACCAACATTTATCAACTAACTACCCGTTTATGAAAATATGCAGGATTCATCAGATCCTAATGAAATGACGCATAATGAATATCAAGGTTTCTCATCCAGTTGACACAGTATTTGCTCTGGGATTAATTTTGAATATTTCTATTTATTTATTTTTATTTTATTTTGCATTTGTTAACCTAGAAAGTCCGACTGGATACAGGTCCATTTTCAGCGGAGGCCCGGGGAGAAAAGCTCCAAATGTACAAAAACGAGTGTAAATACAGCGAAATTATTACAGTGAGTTATCACAAAACTGAGATTTGTTTAACGATATGTGCACACAGGTACATGTTTTTCTCACATGCACACAGCAAAGGTTGGAAGCAAGTAGCGACTTGCTTGTGTCATTGAGATTTTATTTATTTATTTATTTATTTCCATTTGTTTAGCGGAAGTGTCCGACTGAGCCGGAGGCCCAGAGAGAAAAGCTCCATGTTATACAAATAATAGATGGCAATCCAAAGAAACATTAAAATTAATATTTATGGAATGTATGACTATAAACAAATGATGCAGAGATAAAAATAGTACAATAAATTATACAAAATTTGGAGATAAGGTAGTTGGTTGAACCATCACAAAACAGTGAATGTGTTTAAGGGCAGATTTGTGACTCATATCTTATGATGGTGATTCAGTGGAAATAATAAGTTATGTTGTTGTATGGTTATGAGAATCAGATTTTCTCTTATACAAAGTGCATGTTTGTTTAGTTATAAAGATCATTGTCCCTTATGGAGAATTAGTAATTATAGACAGTGTCTTAATGAACCTTCCCTTCTATGGGATCAGAGAAGTAGAAGAAATCGAGACTTAGATAATTAGATATTAGTTTGTTGATGTTCGAAGATAGAAGTTAGATATTGGGGAAAAAGAGCAGAACTGGATGACTGTGGAGGGTTTCATCTTGTGAAAGGGTGAAGGTTAGCACAACAGCCAAGTTTCCTACATTGTCCCCATTAAATATGCTGCTTTTGACCCACTTGAAAAGGTCCAGTGTTCACCCTGTTTGTGTAAAACTAGATACTACATACAACTGTGGCCTGACAAGTTTCTGAAAAAACAGACCTAAGATGAAGATATTACCCTTGCCCAGGCAGCAGACATTTAGTTTCGTAGACTGCTCTGAATACTATATAGAATGTGAAGGTGGCAGGAGTCAGTGCTGGGTGTAGCTGCGTAACTTTGTACCAGAACTTATACCTTCAACTAAATGGGTCTTGGATGCTGTCTATATAAACATGCAATAAGTTTAGTATCACTAGCACCTTAGCATTAAGGGGATGCATTAGCTTTTGATGTAGCAGTTTAAGTTTCAGTGAGTCCCTGATAAAACCAGTTTGTGAAGACTACCCCGCGTTCGATCGAGGAACACATTAAAATCATCCCCCAGATAATACTGGGGTATATACCCCAAGGGAGCCCTAGCTTTTCTCATGTGTCAAATGTTTACCTTAAGAGAGTAACATTGTCCTTGTTTGAGCCATAAAAATTAGTTTGACTCATTTCACCCTGATGAGTATTCACCTGCAATGTAGGCTACCACCCTATTGAACTTTCACTTAACTGCACTACTCCAGCCCAAGACCATTGCTTGGCATACTCCTCAGCCATTACAAGATTTCAACAGTAAATTTATGTTGTTCACAGTAAGCTTGGATTCGTTCAGGATGGTAACTTGACTCATATCATTGAAAACAATCCACTGACAACAATGATGAACTAAAATTTAACCTGCACATACTCCAATGTACAGTAGACCAGAAACTAGGCCTACTGTATCGGGAAAAAAAATTCTAACCTCTGACACTAAATTCATCCTAGGAAAGGCACTCCTGCTCCCCGGCCTCCTATATGCCCCTTCAATTCTTAGCAAAATTCAGGCCACTACTCTGAATAAACTCTAACAAACCTACCACAAAATAGCTAGATTCATTACTGACTCCCCATACAATTCACACCACTGTATTGCATTAAACTCTCTCCAATGGCTTGAACTTCCCCAACAACTGCTGCTATCTCAGTTTCATATGCTACACTCTATTCTTTACAAACCCTCATTCTGTCCATCTCTTTCTTCCTTAATCTCTACCTATATCCCATCTTGGGACCCTCCGTACTTCAAAACAGCAGCTACTGGACATCTACCAACCAAAAAAATCTGTAGGCAAAATACTATATAAATACTCTGTTACCCATGCCTGGAACAAACTTCCCCTTGACATACGTTCCATTACCCACTCCTCTCATTTTAAAAATGAACTAAATACTCATCTACTCAACTCCAAGATTTGCCCCTGATACGACCCTACGTAGCCTCCTTGCACTCCTTTCACATGAATTTTACTCCACCACTAGGCATAACTCCATGTAAATTGCCATATACTGATTTCAGTCAATCAAAGACTATGAAAAAAAAAACATTTTTTTTACTTTGTACTTAAATATACTCTCCATGCAAAATATTATGTCTGATTTTGCTTTATGTATGCTTTCTACTTTGTGTATAGACCTTTCCTGTATAACAATTTATGTAAATCTATCTCTCATATCTGTATTAACCCAAATATTGTTAGCATTGTAATGTACTGTTAAAGTCTATTAATGGAGCTTTTTTCCTCGGGTCTCCACTGAAAATGGGCCACAAGCCCAGTTGGACCAACCTGGTTAACAGATGTCAATACATAAATAAATAAATAAATAAATAAAACAATTCATTGATAACCAGTCCCTACCCCCTTGATATTTAATTTGAAACAAGTAATCATAAGGATGGATGATATTCTGCTAGTCGTAGTACACAGATTGGTACTGACAAAAAAACACGCTCTCTCCATAACTAATTTTCTAACAGTTACTTAATCAATTAAGTCTCAACACAACAAATGAGAATGCCAGTGAAATATCCAATTGAGATGTGAGTAACCAACTCTTTGAGGCATGAAACAGAGAGCTCACAAGGTACAAGGACCACAGCCCCAAGGAACAGCCCATAATCCTAGACTATGTTAAACTGAACAGTAAAAAAAAGAAAGAAAACAAAGTCTACTCTCCACAGGATAAAGTTACCCTAAATTGCAGCCACCGATACTGTAACTGTATATATTATAATATCCCATCATGCATATTACTTCACCACTCATGTCCGCAACTATTTACAGAAAGTAGGTCCCAACTTGCAGCAACCCTTTGAGAATTATGGAAGAAACAAGCAGCTGTAACTACAGTGATACAGGTCAAAGGTGGCAGAAAAGAAAAGTTCTACAGGACTGTGAAGTGCAGAGTACCTTGTAAGCTTGGGAAGAGGCTTAAATGTTAAAATCTAGTGAGAGGCACTCTAATATGCTATTGTTAGTGTGTCAATGACAAGGATTATGCTTTTCAAGATTGATATTAAAATTAATGGATTATCTATTTCCTGAGGTACAGTAATCTCAGTTGGCATATAAATAGTAGTGACCCCCCCCCCCCCCACACACACACACACACACACACACATACAGATCAGGGTGCAGAGAGCTTTTTATTGATTATAGAACTTTTGCAAATAATTTTTTTTGACAAATTAACTGTTTTGTGATTGTCCTTACTGATTTTAATCACAAAATAGTTGTACTTAATTCATGGAGACCTGTGGCTTATCTTTGGCTGATATTGCTTCAATCTAACATGTAGGTGGTGGTTTGAGATACATCTATACAGAGAAAAATGAAAGAAAGGCATTCCTCAGTGAAAAACAGCTGCAAAACAGGTAAAGACACCAGAATCATCCAGCTGTCTATAGTTCACTCTCCCCAAGTCCTATAGGTCCAAGCTCAGACCACAACCAAAAACACAGAAACCACTGATTGAACCAAGTATCCATAATCCACTGACTAGAACAAATACTCAGAATCCAATGGACATACCAAATACACATAATCCATTGTCTTTTTAATTCCAGAGGCCGTTTGTGTACAAGCATTGTCCAATTCTCAGATGAAGTTCTAAAATTTCATATTTCCCTCATATGTCCAATGCCATATCAGTCTTGACAACTATGATGATATTTGCAGTTATATACTGAGAAGGAAGGAATGGGAGTTGCAGGGTATAGATTAAGTATATTGGCAGATGCTACTTATAATGCGTATTTCTTTATACCTTGTAACTACATTACCTGTGCTCTCAGTGTCTGTCATCTGTAACCTGTTATCACATCACTTCTGCTCTTAGCGACTATACACAATATACAATAAAAATAAATGTGATAAATTTGTGTCTACTGTTTAAAGTCAAAATATTCACTGATAGTAGAGGATTTGGATGTACTAACAGACTAGAAATTATGCATTTTCAGACTAAGTATAATATGCCTGAGAGTAAAGGTGATGCAGTCAAAGGATATCATAAGATAAATGAATAGTTGTCATGATGCAATTAGGGCATATAGTCAATGTACACTTGTACACTGCTAGTAAAGGTGATGCAGTCACAGGATATCTTCAATATAAACGGATAGTTGGTATGATGCAGTTAGGGGGTATAGTCAATGTACACTTGTATCCTGCTAGTAAATGTAATGCAGTCTCAGGATATCATCAAAATAAACTGATAGATGGCATGATGCAGTTAGGGGGTATAGTCAGTTACAACTTGTACCCTGCTAGTAAAGGTAATGCAGTCACAGGACATCATCAATATAAACGGATAGTTGCCATTATGCAGTTAGGGGGTAAAGTCAATGTGCACTTGTACCCTGCTAGTAAAAGTCAAGCAGTCACAGGATTTCATCAATATAAACAGATAGATGGCATGATGCAGTTAGGGGCTGTAGTCAATGTACACTTGTACCCTGCTAGTAAAGGTGATGCTGTCACAGGATATCATCAAAATAAATTGATAGCTAGCATGATGCAGTTAGGTGTATAGTAAATAATGCACTTGTTCCCTGCTAGGAAAGGTGATGCAGTCACAGGATATCATCAATATACACTGATAGATGGCGTGATGCAGTTGGGGTGTGTAGTCAATGTACAAAACCACCATATGAACTCGACCACTGTGCAAGACACGAAAAGGCACAGGCACTGGTACTGAAGAAAATACTTTATTCCAATGACCACAATGACTGAGCGCTTTCACCAGCAACCTGGTTTCTTCAGAGTCATAACTCACAAGTCAAAAAACATTCTATAAATACCCACTACCCACAACCAATTAATTAATTAATTAACTCATAAAATCAATTTATACAATCAATAACATCTGCATAAAAATTCTATAGAAAACATAAAATTGAAATAAAGTAAAATAAAAACATGAACAAATACAAGGCCACAACCAGTGAGCAAAACCTAACAATACCAAATATTAATAATGCAATGCTACAAAACAAAATAAAGTGATTACAAATTGCAACTACAAGGCTTTTCATTTACAAATGCATTTGAACTAAATCAAACTAGCTAAGTACTTTAATTGAGGCTTTATTGAAATGGACTCATTAAGTCCTGGGTGCCTCATAGCATTTAATCTAATTTGCCACTCCATTTCAAGCATAGCCACCTTGTTACTGACATCACAATTGTTATTAAATCTAACCCTATCTATAATAAAAAATAAAAATTTGTTGAAGTTGACACAGAAATTGGTGTGCATATAAAGTGCATTATACTCATCTTTCCTCTTGATAAAACTGTTGTGTTCCCTAATTCTATCTTTTAAGCATCGTGTAGTCATGCCTATATAAAAGGCTTCACAGGACATACATGACGCAATATATACACAATTCTTGGTGTTACAATTGCACACCCCTCAAGCCTCAATTAAAGTACTTAGCTAGTTTGATTTAGTTCAAATGCATTTGTAAATGAAAAGCCTTGTAGTTGCAATTTGTAATCACTTTATTTTGTTCTGTAGCTTTGCATTATTAATATTTGGTATTGTTAGGTTTTGCTCACTGGTTGTGGCCTGGTATTTGTTCATGTTTTTATTTTACTTTATTTCAATTTTATGTTTTCTATAGAATTTTTATGCAAATGTTATTGATTGTATAAATTGATTTTATGAGTTAATTAATTAATTAATTGGTTGTGGGTAGTGAGTATTTATAGAATGTTTTTTGACTTGTGAGTTATGACTCTGAAGAAACCAGGTTGCTGGTGAAAGCGCTCAGTCATTGTGGTCATTGGAATAAAGTATTTTCTTCAGTACCAGTGCCTGTACCTTTTCGTGTCTTGCACAGTGGTCGAGTTCATATGGTGGTTTTGAGGTTGATCCTGTATTGGGTCTTTCTTTTGTGGTCTTCTTGGTGTTATCGACCCGGTGTTTGTTCGTTGAGGTACTGAGTGCTGGGATATGGAGGCGATTTTAAAGGAACTAACAACAGTTATGGACAAATTGGTCAAAGCGTATGGGGCAGGGAAGCAAGGTAACAGAAGTGACTTGGGCAGTAGCCCCACTGATTCCAATATGGATTTATATACCTTGCATTCGCCTGTTTCTATTACACCAGGACAAAGGGTTAACAGCAATCCTACTACCTACAGTGGAGCAGTGAGTAATTTGGGATGTAACCAGGGAGTACGTGAGGGAATGGAATCAGAACCGTCTTCATCATTGGCGGACACCAACCAGATGCGAGATCTGACTTTCTGGTTTGAGGCGCCGGCCTTTGATCTGGGGCAAGGTGCATCAGGGAGCCATAACACGTTTAGTGATGTGCATGTACCTTCCTTAAAAGAGCAAATTTTCAAATATGAAAAGCTCTGCATAAAATACAGAGCCACGCAACTTGACAATTTGTTTTTACTAAAATCCAAGGAGCTCAAACAAATACCAAAGGGGCTGCAGATATGGAAGATGCTGATGGGCGTCGATTTGGATTCGGATGTTTTTCATGAACTTGTACAGCTTTTTGAAAGAACAGGTATGGAATTATTGGACATTACTATTCGCAACAATGAAAGTAAGCTGGTTAAGTTGCGTGAAGAAATTAACATGTTAAATTTGAGTATTACTTCAGACCTATTGTTATATCAATATAAAAACAACTTTGACAAAGTGGTCAAGAACATTGAGGCATTTGTTAATAAAAATAGGTCTATTAAGCATAAAAAATTGGCTAGGGATACAGCTGACTATAAGAATCGGTTGGCTTACCCTCCGGGTAGAAAAAACATTAGCAATAATCTCAAATTGCATGTAGTTGAAAATGTATCTTTAGGGGACACACCAGGTGTTTCCTATGATGAGGAGGATGTTTTTTTAGAAACATCAGTTTACCCGCGCAGGTCGGAAAGACTTATGAGCAAGGGGCCTCAAACAAGGAGGGCTTCATTTTATTACCAACCGAAGAGGGGAATGAATCGGCGATGAATGACAAGGATAAACTGATGAATGTTGACTTTAATATTTGTTTTAATCTTGACTTTGATTGTGAGTTGAGTTGTGCTAATGTATCCATGACTCAAAATGTATATGTACATGATTGTTTTTTTGATGTTGAACAAAAAAATAATAATGAGGAATCAACCAGTGAGCAAACTATGGTTTTTGAAATGCAAAGTTGTAATGACAATGGAAACTAAAGTTTTGTACTTGACCATGTTCAATATTCAGATGAGAATGTGTTAGAATTTGGTAGCAATGGTTACCCATTGGTGGGGGCAGAATTATCTGAGAGTTTTAATATAGGACAGGTAGATTTAGATAAAAGTTTGAATGAGCCTCATGTTGACACCTGTTATGAGACATGAAATTTTAAGGAACAAGGGTTTCACAATATACAATTATACTGAGATGGTAATTAGTGAAACCCATTTTGAACTGTTTAGTAAAGGTATTAATTTTGTTCCACACTATAGGTTGGACATAGCTCAGGTGTTAATTAGTATGAAGTTATACATGAGGAAACTGAATTTGAAGTTGTATTTTTCGGTTACTGGACCTGTGATGGGGGTACTTGGGGATAACACAAATTCTAAGGAATTAAAAAGAAAGAGTGTGTTTATTCCGGCCCCCCAATATAGAGATCAATGCTTTTGAACAATTAATTGAATATGAATTCAGGAGAATATGTTCGCAAAAGTCCAAAATGAAAGATAACTTAACTGAAGGTGAAAGGATGATTTTGCAAGAATTCTCAAATGCGAATCAATACAGATATATGAGGCCTGATAAAGGTGGGGGCATGGTCATCATGAACAAAATAGACTATGGTAGCTGCATCATGGAGCTTTTAGGGGATGAAAATACCTATATGAGGGTATCATTGAATGAGATCAACAGGGCATATGCCAAGATTGATTTATATTTGTTGGATGCACTATATCAGGGGACAATTAATGAAAATGAGTTTGAATACCTTAAGGTCAAATTTCCCAAAATGCCTAGGCTGTTTGGGATACCTAAGGTGCATAAGGGAACAGATGATTTGAAATTCAGACCTATTGTGTCACCGAAGGGGTCAAAAACTGAGCCACTAGCTGCATTTGTGGACCATTATAGTAAGACAGCGTTGAACGACGCGGTCCATATTCTTAAAGATTCCTGGCACTGCCTTGAAAGACTTAGGGACATCCAAAACTTAGATGGCAAATTGTTTGGTTTTTTTAACCACTGATGTAATAAACCTCTTCTCTGTGATTCCTCACAGTGAAGGGCTTGAACTGTTTTATAGTAGTCTATTTGAAAGCCCTAGTTTTGATATAGAGAAAATAGAGATTTGTCATGACTTCATGGAACTCATTTTGAAAAACAATTACATTCAATTCGAGGGAGAATTGTTTCAACAGTTGACTGGTGTTGCAATGGGTGCTCGCTGTGCCCCGGTTTATGCCAATTCAGTGCTATTGGCATGGGAAAAATGTACATTTTTTGAATCTAGATTTAAAAACAATATTTTATTATACAGTAGGTTCTTAGACGATTTGCTCATCATTTGGAATGGTGATGAAGAGAGTGTAGTAGAATTTATATCTTACATCAATAGCACCACTTCATTCCTTAGGTTCACATACTCTTGGAGTTTAACAGCAGTGAACTATTTAGACATAAACATTTTTAAATCAAATGAGGGATTGGTTAGCACTATTTACAGAAAACCGAGTTACTCTAATTCTATGTTGCACTACACAAGTTGCCACCCATTACATCAGAGAAAAGGGGTTGTTAACGGCCAGATGGTCCGTTTGTCTAGGCTCATCAGTAATGATGAGTTGTTCAAAAAAGAAATGTTTACTCTAATTGGGATGTTCCTTGACAGAGGATACCCAATAACATTACTACGTAAAACCAAAAGAGAGATTTATAAGAAGAGGAAGAGTAGATACATTCCAATTTTGAAAGGGGACATGAGGGACCTTCTGTGGTCTTGAATGATGATGAAAATGGGTTAAAGAATGGACCTAAGTTTGTCCTTAAATACAATGAGAAAGCATTAGAGTTGAGTATGAGTTTAAGAAATATATGGGATTACTTCTTGAAAAGGGACACCAAATTGATTTTGGGTAAGGGACCAGTCATTGTATATGAAAAAGGAAAAAACATTAAGAATATTCTTGAAAAGGAAAGTGTAGGATATAAGAGATCACAGATGAGTAAATGTGGTACCTGCAAAGGATGTAGATTCATTGCAGAAGGGGCTTATGTATGTGTGCAAGGGTATAAGCGCACAATTGCTAGTCCAGGGGTGTGCAATTGTAACACCAAGAATTGTGTATATATTGCGTCGTGTATGTCCTGTGAAGCCTTTTATATAGGCATGACTACACAATGCTTAAAAGATAGAATTAGGGAACACAACAGTTCTATCAAGAGGAAAGATGAGTATAATGCACTTTATATGCACACCAAGTTCTGTGTCAACTTCAACAAATTTTTATTTTTTATTATAGATAGGGTTAGATTTAATAACAATTGCGATGTCAGTAACAAGGTGGCTATGCTTGAAATGGAGTGGCAAATTAGATTAAATGCTATGAGGCACCCAGGACTTAATGAGTCCATTTCAATAAAGCCTCAATTAAAGTACTTAGCTAGTTTGATTTAGTTCAAATGCATTTGTAAATGAAAAGCCTTGTAGTTGCAATTTGTAATCACTTTATTTTGTTTTGTAGCATTGCATTATTAATATTTGGTATTGTTAGGTTTTGCTCACTGGTTGTGGCCTGGTATTTGTTCATGTTTTTATTTTACTTTATTTCAATTTTATGTTTTCTATAGAATTTTTATGCAAATGTTATTGATTGTATAAATTGATTTTATGAGTTAATTAATTAATTAATTGGTTGTGGGTAGTGGGTATTTATAGAATGTTTTTTGACTTGTGAGTTATGACTCTGAAGAAACCAGGTTGCTGGTGAAAGCGCTCAGTCATTGTAGTCATTGGAATAAAGTATTTTCTTCAGTACCAGTGCCTGTGCCTTTTCGTGTCTTGCACAGTGGTCGAGTTCATATGGTGGTTTTGAGGTTGATCCTGTATTGGGTCTTTCTTTTGTGGTCTTCTCTGTGTAGTCAATGTACACTTGTACACTGCTAGTAAAGGTGATGCAGTCACAGGATATCCATGTAAAGTGATAGTTGGAATGATGCAGTTAAGCGGTATAGTCAATGTACACTTGTACCCTGCTAGTAAAGGTGATGCAGTCACAGGATATCATCAATATAAACTGATAGTTGGCATGATGCAGTTAGGGGATTTAGTCAATGTACACTGGCACCCTGTAGTAAAGGTGATGCAGTCATAGGATATC
Organism: Protopterus annectens; assembly: GCF_019279795.1. Classification (NCBI taxonomy): domain Eukaryota; kingdom Metazoa; phylum Chordata; order Ceratodontiformes; family Protopteridae; genus Protopterus; species Protopterus annectens. The sequence continues at coordinate 1,709,782,914 of NC_056729.1, read as the reverse complement.
ATCAATATAAACTGATAGTTGGCATGATGCAGTTAGGGGATTTAGTCAATGTACAATGTACTTGGAGGCTCTAAATAAAGATCTGCCTAAGCAGCAGAGACCTCCAAAGCAGACACCTAAGCAACTGCTACCCCAAAACAAAACACGTGCAACACATATCTCACAAAGCCAGTGTGCCAAACAGTCACAGCCCTTAAGGCTAAACAACACACCTGATACACTTGTAATAGGTGACTCTATCGTCAGGCACACTGACGTCCCACTCACCAGGCTGAACAAGGATAAGGTCATGGTGAGCAGCCGGTCGGGCGCTAGGATCCGCCACATAACACACGCACTCAGGTCACTCCAAGGCAAGTACAAATATGACTCAGTCATTGTCCATGCTGGTGTGAATGACCTGAGACATACCTCCCTGGACTACATGAAAAGAGACATAGAGGAGCTCTCTGAGCATGTAGCCCAGGCCGGTATGACCCTGACCTTGAGTAGCATCTTACCCTCACCAAGAATGATGCCACAATATGAAGACAAGATGATCAATTTCAACAATTGGCTTAAGTACTGGTGTCATTCAAAGGGTATCCAATGCCTGTCAGCCTGGGATGATATGCTCGACAAGCCACGATGCTTCGCTAGGGACGGCTTGCACCTGTCACCTCTGGGCTTTCGGATATTGGCAAAGGCTCTTGCTACCCCCATAGTGTCTTTTTTAGGCAAGGCTCAAAAGACAAACCCACCTCCATAGGTATCACAAGGGATAAGAAACTAAGAGTAATGCTACTCAACGCCAGACATCTAAACCTCAAGATACACGCACTTGAAACTCTCCTTAGCATGGAGAACATCGATATCTGTGCAGTAACATAAACCTGGTTCAGGGCTGCCGAGAGCACCCCAGCACTACCAGGTTATACCTCATACCATGCTTTTCGGCCCCAAAACTTGGACTGAACCACAAAAAAAGGGGGAGTATCGATATTCATCAAAGATACCCACACCTCCAGGTTGGTGGCAAAGCACGAAGCATCAGAGACCATCCATGTGCAACTAACAGTGGGTAAAACTGCCTTCCAGTTTATAGCCTGCTACAGACCACCCTCCCAAACCCAGGAACCCCACTCGGCCTTCCTGAGAACACTGGAAAATATGAAAGTCTCTCCAAACACCATTATATTGGGCGACTTCAACTACCCAAACATAGACTGGGAGCATTACTCTAGCTCCAACACCCTAGCCCAAAGGTTCCTAGAATTCATAAACTCAAATGCTATGGAACAACTTGTTAGCACTCCCACAAGAGGGGAAAACATACTGGACCTGATCATCACCAACATGGGGACTCTATGCTCCAGACCAGAACTGTATCCCTCACTGGTAAGATCAGACCATAAACTGATCTCACTGGATATTCACATCCCGACCCCACCCCCTGCCCAGAAAACCACAGTGAAAAACTTCTCTAAAGCAAATTTCACACTCCTCAAAACCGAGGTGGAATCCTTCAAAGCCCCCGGGCCTGTGGAAAATATGGCCCAGACTGCAGAATCCTTTATAAATGCATTCTATGAACACCTTCAGGAATGCATGGATCATGCAATCCCAAATAAAACCAAGACCCAATCCTTCAAAGGCAGACGTCTTGTTTGGTGGACCCCAGCCATAAACAAACTATACAATAGAAGGAGGAAGCTACTACATGATAGAGCAAAATCCCAAAAAGGGAAGGCATCTCTGATCAGAATTAGCAAAAAAACTAAGGGCACTCATAAAATCGTCTAAGGCCAGCTTCGAGAGAAAAATTGCACAGGACACTAAGGATAATCACAAGGCTTTCTTTAGTTATGTTAGGAACCTGGGTGGGAATTCCCAGATATGCTCAGAATTAGTCCAAAATGACAAAAAATACATCAAACCCACATACATTGCCAACATCCTAGCTGACAGGTTCAGCGCAAACTCCCCCCCCCCACCAAAAGGGCAAATATCTATCCCAGCAGAGTACTTGCCCCCCTGACATCTCAGATACTCAGGTAAGAGCTGCCCTCTCCAAAGCAAAAAAACAGCATCAATGGGACCAGACGGTGTCCCGGGCTGTGTCCTACATGAACTCCAAGAAGAGCTAAACCCAAACATAAAACTACTGTTCAATCTCAGCCTTACTACAGGATATGTACCCAAAGAGTGGCATACAGCAACAGTGGTCCCTCTCCACAAAGGTGGTGCCTCAACGGACCCTGGAAACTATTGCCCCATAAGCCTGACTAGCTTGGTCTGCAAAGCTATGGAAAGGATCATCATGGACCTCATAAATAAAGATATTGGGGACCTACAGACACTGGATCCTACCCCGTTCGGCTTTGTTAAGGGCAGATCCTGCCTCTTAAACCTGGTTGACTTCTTTGAAACAGTCACTAAGGCCATTGACGAAGGGAAGGTGGTCCACACAGCCTACCTGGACCTCGCAAAACCCTTCGATACAATACCCCACTCGGGCATTATAGATAAGCTCACCAGCTTAAATATAAACCCCTATGCCACTAGATGGGTTGCAAACTGGCTCAAGGACAGAACCCACATGGTTAGAATTGCTAGAGCCATGTCAGACTCCAAACCAGTTACAAGTGGCATCCCACAAGGCTCAGTCCTGGGAACTCTCTTGTTCGATATATATTTCTCAGAGGTACAGACCAACACGGAAGGACTGTGGCTGACCAAGTTCGCAGATGACTGTAAACTGGGCACCATAATCGACTCTCCAGCTGACACAAGCATCCTCCAAAAGGGCCTCATAGAAACAGACAACTGGTGCCAGAGCCATGGCCTCAAGCTTAACACCACAAAGTGTATAGTCATCTCCTTTGGCAAAAACAAAGTTCCCACAAATTACCACATAGGTGGTAATCCATTAAGTACAGAAGAAGTAATTAGGGACCCGGGGACCCAAGTTGAAAGCAATCTCTCATTTGACAACCACGTGGCCAAAGTGGTTAGAAAAACATTTTATATAGCCCACCTAATCATGAAGGGATTCACATCTAGATTAGGGGAGGTCATCGTGCCTCTTTACTCATCCCTCATCAGGCCCATAATTGAGTACAATGCCCCTTTTGGGATTTACCTTACCAGACACCTGCAGCAACTGGAAAGACCCCAAAAGTACCTCACCAAGAGGATCAAAGGGCTCAAACAGATGCCATATGCTGCCCGGTTAAAGAAACTCCAGCTCTACTCAGTGGCATACCGCCTGCTCAGAGGTGACCTGTGCCTGATGTATAAAGCCATGTCCAACCCGGAATTAAGGGACATGCTGCACCTCAAAAAATCCAAATCCCATCAAGCTACACGCTCAAGAGACTTGAACCTCAACACTGAAATAAATAGGACATGCTGGAGGGACAGATTCATAACCCAGAGGCTCCCTTCACTCTGGAATAAAATCCCAGTCCAGGTTAGGCAGAGTCCCTCATTGACTCTCTTCAAGAGGAATCTTGATGAGTGGATGGGAGATCGTAGGTTTACCCCGGGTATCACTTCTGTGTCACTGTTAGACAGAGGCACAGTATACTAACCTCGAAAAAGGGCATAGCAAAATTAATTTAAAATGGGTGGCGAAAGCCAAACATACTCTGGCTAGGCTTATAAATGCCCTAGGGCAGATAGCCTAGTATGAACCTATGAACCTATGAACTTGCACCCTGTAGTAAAGGTGTTGCAGCCACAGGATATCATCAATATAAACTGATAGTTGGCATGATGCAGTTAGGGGGTGTAGTCAATGTACACTTGTACCCTGCTAGTAAAGGTGATGCAGCCACAGGATATCATCAATATAAACTGATAGCTGGCATGATGCAGTTAAGGGGTATAGTCATAGTACACTTGTACCCTACAAGTAAAGGTGATACAGTCTCAGGATATCATCAATACAAACGGATAGTTGGCATAATGCAGTTAGGGGGTATAGTCAATGTACACTTGTACCCTGCTAGTAAAGGTGATGCAGTCACAGGATATCATCAATATCAACAGACAGATGGCATGATGCAGTTAGGGGGTATAGTCAATATACACTTTTACACTGCTAGTAAAGGTGATGCAGTCACAGAACATCATAAATATAAACTGATAGATGGCATGATGCAGTTATGGGTATAGTGAATGTACACTTGTACCCTGCTAGTAAAGGTGATGCATTCACAGGATATTATCAATATAAACTCATAGTTGGCATAATGCAGTTAGGGGGTATAGTCAATGTACAATTGTACCCTGCTAGTAAAGGTGATGCAGTCACAGGATATCATCAGTATAAATGGATAGTTGGCATGATGCAGATAGGGGGTATAGTCAATGTGCACTTGTGCCCTACTAGTAAAGGTGATGCAGTTGCAGGATATCATCAATATAAACTAATAGTTGGCATGATGCAGTTAGGGGGTATAGTCAATGTACACTTGTATCCTGCTAGTAAAAAAGGTGATATAGTCACAGTATATTGACAATATAAAGTGATAGTTGGCATGATGCAGTTAGGGAGTATAGTCAATGTACACTTGTACCTTATAGTAAAGGTGATGCAGTCACAGGATATCATCAATATAAACTGATAGATGTTATGAAGCAGATAGTGTGTGTAGTCAATGTACACTAGTACCCTGCTAGTAAAGGTGATGCAGACACAGGATATAATCAATATAAAATGATAGTTGGCATGATGCAGTTAGGGGGTGTAGTCAATGTACACATGTACCCTGCTAGTAAAGGTGATGCAGTCGCAGAATATCATCAATTTAAATGGAAAGTTGGCATGATGCAGTTAGGAGGTATAGTCAATGTACACTTGTACCCTGTTAGTAAAGGAGACGCAGTCACAGGATATCATCAATATAAATGGATAGATGGCATAATGCAGTTAGGGGGTATGGTCAAGGTACACTTGTACCCTGCTAGTAAACGTGATGCAGTCACAGCATATAATCAGAATAAACAGATAGTTGGCAAGATGCACTTAAGGGGTATAGTCAATGTACACTTGTACCGTGCTAGTAAAGGTGATGCATTTACAGGATATCATCAATGTAAATGGATACTTGGCATGATGCATTTAGGGGGTATAGTCAGTGTACACTTCTACCCATTTAGTAAAGGTGAAGCAGTCACAGGAAATCATCAATATAAACTGATAGTTGGCATGATGCAGTTAGGGGTTATAGTCAATGTACACTTGTACCCTGCTAGTAAAGGTGATGCAGTCAAAGGATATCATCAATATAAATGGATAGTTGGCATGATGCAGTTAGGGGGTGTAGTCAATGTACACCTGTACCCTAATAGTAAAGGTGATGCAGTCACAGGATATCATCAATGTAAACTGATAGATGGCATGATGCAGTTACGGGGTATAGTCAATGTACGCCTGTACCCTATAGTAAAGGTGACGCATTTGCAGGATATCATCAACATAAACAGATAGAGGGCATGATGCAGTTAGGGGGTATAGTCAATGTACACTTGTATCCTGCTAGTAAAGGTGATGCAGTCGAAATATTTCATCAATATAAATGGAAAGATGGCATGATGCAGTTAGGCAGTATGGTCAATATACACTTGTACCCTGCTAGTAAAGCTGATGGAGTCACAGAATATCATCATAAGGGATAGATGACATGATACAGTTAGGGGGTGTAGTCAATGTACACTTGTACCCTACTAGTAAAGGTGATGCAGTCACAGTATATAATTAATATAAATGGATAGTTGGCATGATGCAGTTAGGGGTATAGTCAGTGTACACTTGTACAATGCTAGTAAAGGTTATGAAGTCACAGGATATCATCAATATAAATGGATAGTTGGCAAGATGCACTTAGGTGGTATAGTAAATGTACACTTCTACCCTGCTAGTAAAGGTGATGCAGTTACAGGATATCATCAATGTAAATGGATAATTGGCATGATGCAGTTAGGGGGTATAGTCAATTTACACTTGTATTCTGCTAGCAAACGTGATGCAGTCTCAGGATATCATCAATATAAACTGATAGATGGCATGATGCAGTTAGGGGTATAGTCAATGTACACTTGTACCCTGCTAGTAAAGGTGATGCACTCACAGGATTTCATCAATATAAATGGATAGATGGCATGATGCAGTTAGGGGCTGTAGTCAATGTACACTTGTACCCTGTCAGTAAAGATGATGCAGTCACAGGATACCATCAATATAAACTGATAGTTGGCATGATGCAGTTAAAAGGTGTAGTCAATGTGCACTTGTACCCTGCTACTAAAGGTGATGCAGTCACAGGATATCATCAGTAGAAATAGATAGTTGGCATGATGCAGTTAGGAGGTATATTCAATGTACACTTGTACCCTGCTAGTAAAGGTGATGCAGTCACAGGATACCATCAATATAAACTGATACTTGGCATGATGCAGTTAGGGGTATAGTCAATGTACACTTGTACCCTGCTAGTAAAGGTGATGCAGTCTCAGGATATCATCAATATAAACTGATAGATGTCATGATGCAGTTAGGGGGTGTAGTCAATCTTCACTTGTACCCTGCTAGTAAAGGTGATGCAGTCACAGGATATCATCAATATAAATAGATAGTTGGCATGATGCAGTTAGGGGGTATATTCAATGTACACTTGTACCCTGCTAGTAAAGGTGATGCAGTCACAGGATACCATCAATATAAACTGATAGTTGGCATGATGCAGTTAGGGGGTACGGTCAATGTACACTTGTACCCTGCTAGTAAAGGTGATGCAGTCACAGGATATCATCAGTATAAATGGATAGTTAGCATGATGTAGTTAGGTGGTATAGTCAGTGTACACTTGCATCCTGCTAGTAAAGGTGATGCAGTCACAGGATATCATCAATGTAAACTGATAGATGGCATGATGCAGTTACGGGGTATAGTCAATGTACGCCTGTACCCTATAGTAAAGGTGACGCATTTGCAGAATATCATCAACATAAACAGATAGAGGGCATGATGCAGTTAGGGGGTATAGTCAATGTACACTTGTATCCTGCTAGTAAAGGTGATGCAGTCGAAAGATTTCATCAATATAAATAGAAAGATGGCATGATGCAGTTAGGCAGTATGGTCAATATACACTTGTACCCTGCTAGTAAAGCTGATGGAGTCACAGGATATCATCAATATAAATAGATAGTTGGCATGATGCAGTTAGGGGGTATATTCAATGTACACTTGTACCCTGCTAGTAAAGGTGATGCAGTCACAGGATACCATCAATATAAACTGATAGTTGGCATGATGCAGTTAGGGGGTACGGTCAATGTACACTTGTACCCTGCTAGTAAAGGTGATGCAGTCACAGGATATCATCAGTATAAATGGATAGTTAGCATGATGTAGTTAGGTGGTATAGTCAGTGTACACTTGCATCCTGCTAGTAAAGGTGATGCAGTCACAGGATATCATCAATATAAACTAATAGTTGGCATGATGCAATTAGAGGGTATAGTCAATGTACATGTGTACCCTGCTAGTAAAGGTGATGCAGTTACAGATTACCATCAATGTAAATGGATAGTTGGCATGATGCATTTGAGGTTATAGTCAATGTATACTTGTACCCTGCTAGTAAAGGTGATGAACTCACAGGATATCATCAATATAAATAGATAGTTGGCATGATGCAGTTAGGGGGTATAGTCAATGTACACTTGTACCCTGCTAGTAAAGGTGATGCAGTTACAGGATTTCATCAATATAAACGGATAGATGGCATAATGCAGTTAGGGGCTGTAGTCAATGTACACTTGTACCCTGTTAGTAAAGGTGATTCAGTCACAGGATACCATCAGTATAAACTGATAGTTGGCATGATCCAGTTAAAAGGTATAGTCAATGTGCACTTGTACCCTGCTAGTAAAGGTGATGCAGTCACAGGATATCATCAGTATAAATAGATAGTTGGCATGATGCAGTTAGGGGTATAGTCAATGTACACTTGTACCCTGCTAGTAAAGGTGATGCAGTCACAGGATATCTTCAATATAAACTGATAGATGGCATGATGCAGTTAGGAGGTATAGTCAATGTTCACTTGTACCTTGCTAGTAAAGGTGATGAAGTCACAGGATATCATCACTATAAACAGATAGTTGGCATGATGCAGTTAGGGGTATAGTCAATGTACACTTCTACCCTGCTAGTAAAGGTGATGCAGTCACAGGATATCATCAATATAAACTGATAGACGGCATGATGCAGTTAGGGGGTGTAGTCAGTGTACACTTGTACCCTGCTAGTAAAGGTGATGCAGTCACAGGATATCATCAATTTAAAGGGATAGATGACATGATGCAGTTAGTGGGTGTAATTAATGTACACTTGTACCCTGCTAGTGAAGGTGATGCAGTCACAGGATACCATCAGTATAAATGGATAGTTTTCATGATGCAGTTAGGTGGTATAGTCAGTGTACACTTGTATCCTGCTAGTAAAGGTGATGCAGTCACAGGATATCATCAATATAAACTAATAGTTGGCATGATGCAATTAGGGGGTATAGTCAATGTACATGTGCACCCTGCTAGTAAAGGTGATGCAGTTACAGATTACCAACAATGCAAATGGATAGTTGGTATGATGCATTTGGGATTCTAGTCAATGTACAATTGTACCCTGCTAGTAAAGGTGATGCAGTCACAGGATATCATCAATATAAACAGATAGTTGGCGTGATGCATTTAGGGGGTATAGTCAATGTACACTTGTCCCCTGCTAGTAAAGTTGATGCAGTCTCAGGATATCATCAATATAAACTGATGGCATGATGCAGTTAGGGTGTTTAATCAATGCACACTTGTACCCTGCTAGTAAAGGTGATATAGTCACAGAATATCATCAACATAAACTGATAGTTGGCAAGATGCAGTTAGCAGGTATAGTCAATGTACACTTGTACCCTGCTAGTAAAGATGATGCAGTCACAGGATACCATCAATATAAACTGATAGATGGCATGATGTTGTTAGGGGGTGTAGTCAATGTACACTTGAACCCAGCTAGTAATGGTTATGCAGTCAAAGGATATAATCAATATAAACTGATAGATGGCATGATGCAGTTAGGGGTATATTCAATGTACACTTATACCCTGCTAGTAAAGTGATGCAGTCACAGAATATCATAAATATAAACTGATAGTTGGCATAATGTAGTTAGAGGTATAGTGAATGTACACTTGTACCTTGCTAGTAAAGGAGATGCATTCACAGGATATCATCAATATAAACTGATAGTTGGCATGATGCATTTAAAATGTATAGTCAATGTACACTTGTACCCTGCTAGTAAAGGTGATGCAGTCACAGGATATCATTAGTATAAATAGATAGTTGGCATGATGCAGTTAGGGGTATAGTCAATGTACATGTGTACCCTGCTAGTAAAGGTGATGCAGTCACAGGATATCATCAATATAAACTGATAGATGGCATGATGCAGTTAGGGGGTGTAGTCAATTTTCACTTGTACCCTGCTAGTAAACGTGATGCAGTCACAGGATATCATCAATATAAATAGATAGTTGGCATGATGCAGTTAGGTGGTATAGTCAGTGTACACTTGTGCCCTGTTAGTAAAGGTGATGCAGTCACAGGATATCATCAATATAAACTAATAGCTGGCATGATGCAATTAGGGGGTATAATCAATGTACACATGTACCCTGCTAGTAAAGGTGATGCAGTTAGAGGGTATAATCAATGTACACTTGTACCCTGCTAGTAAAGGTGATATAGTCACAGTATATCATCAATATAAACTGATAGTTGGCATGATGCAGTTAGCGGGTATAGTCAATGTACACTTGTACCTTGCTAGTAAAGATGAGGCAGTCACAGGATACCATCAATATAAACTGATAGATGGCATGATGCAGTTAGGGGGTGTAGTCAATGTACACTTGTACCCAGCTAGTAAAGGTGATGCATTCACATGATATCATCAATTTAAAGGGATAGATGACATAATGCAGTTAGTAGGTGTAGTCAATGTACACTTGTACCCTGCTAGTGAAGGTGATGCAGTCACAGGATATCATCAGTATAAATGGATAGTTGGCATGATGCAGTTAGGTGGTATAGTCAGTGTATACTTGTACCCTGCTAGTAAAGGTGATACAGTCAGAGGATATCATCAATATAAACTAATAGTTGGCATGATGCAATTAGGGGGTATAGTCAATGTACACTTGTACCCTGCTAGTAAAGGTGATGCAGTTACAGATTACCATCAATGTAAATGGATAGTTGGCATGATGCATTTGAGGTTATAGTCAGTGTACACTTCTACCCTGCTAGTAAAGGTGATGCAGTCACAGGATATCATCAATATAAACAGATAGTTTGCATGATGCAGTGATGGGGTATAGTCAATGTACACTTCTACCCTGCTAGTAAAGGTAATGCATTTACAGGATATCATCAGTATAAACAGATAGTTGGCATGATGCAGTTAGGGGTATAGTCAATGTACCCTTGCACCCTGCTAGTAAAGGTGATGTAGTCGCAAGATTTCATCAATATAAACAGAAAGATGGCATGATGCAGTTAGGCAGTATGGTCAATGTACACTTTTACCCTGCTAGTAAAGTTGATGCAGTCACAGGACATAATCAATATAAATGAATAGTTGGCATGATGCAGTTAAGAGGTATAGTCAACATACACTTGTACCCAGCCAGTAAAGGGGAAGCAGTCACCAGATATCATCAGTATTAATGGAAAGATGGCATGATGCAGTTAGGCAGTATGGTCAATATACACTTGTACTCTGTTAGTAAAGGTTCATAGGTTCAAAGGTTCATACTAGGCTGTCTGCCCTAGGGCATTTATAAGCCTAGCCAGAGTGTATGTGGCTTACACCACCCCTTAGGATGAGAATACTACGCCCTTTTAGGGTTTAGTTTACTATGCCTCTGTCTAGTAGTGACACAGAGATGACCCCCGGGGTAAACCTACAATCTCCCATCCACTCGTTGAGATTTCTCTTGAATAGAGTCAGTGAGGGGCTCTGCCTGACATGGACTGGGATTCTGTTCCAGAGTGTAGGGAGCCTCCGGGTTATGAATCTGTCCCTCCAGCACATTCTATTTATTTCTGTGTTGAGGTTTAAGTCACTTGTTCTCGTGGCTCTGATGGATTTGGATTTTCTGAGGTGGAGCATGTCCATTAATTCAGGATTGGACATGGCCTTGTACGTCAGGCACAGATCACCTCTGAGTAGGTGGTATGCGACTGAATAGAGCTGGAGTTTTTTCAGTCGGGCAGCATATGACATATGTTTAAGATCCTTTATCCTCTTGGTGAGGAACTTTTGGGGTCTTTCCAACTGCTGCAGGTGTCAGGTGAGATACATCCCAAATGGGGCATTGTACTCAATCATTGGCCTGATAAGAAAAGAGTACAGGGGCACAATGACCTCTCTTGATCTAGATGTGAAACCCTTCGTGTTAAGGTGGGCAGTATAGAAGGTCTTCCTAACCACTTTGGCAATATGAGTGTCAAATGAGTGGTTACTGTCAACCTGGGTCCCTAGGTCCCTAATTACCTCTTCTGTACTTAATGGATTACCGCCTATGTGCTAATTTGTCGGTACCTTGTTTTTCCCAAAGGGTATGACTATACATTGTTTGGCGTTCAGCTTAAGGCCATGGCTCTGGCACCAATTATCCATTTCTATGAGGCCTCTCTGAAGGATGTTTGTGTCCGCTGGAGTATCAATTATGGCGCCCAGTTTGCAGTCATCTGCGAACTTTGTCAGCCACAATCCTCCTATGTTTGCCTGTACCTCAGAAAAATAAATGCCGAACAAGAGGGGTCCCAGGACTGAGCCCTGTGGGACACCGCTTTTGACTGGCTTAGAGTCTGACATAGCTCCAGCAACTCTGACCCTGTGGGTTTTGTCCTTGAACCAGTTTGCAACCCATCTTGTGACATATGGGTTTACATTTAAGCTGGTGAGTTTGTCTATGATGCCCGAGTGGGGTATTGTGTCAAAGGCTTTTGCAAGGTCAAGGTAGGCTGTGTGAACTGCCTTACCCTCATCAATGGCCTTAGTGACTGTTTCAAAAAAGTCGACCAAGTTCAAAAGGCAGGATCTGCCCTTGACAAAGCCAAATTGGGTAGGATCCAATGTCTGTAAGTCCCCAATGTCTTTGTTTATGAGTTCCATAATGATCCTCTCCATAGCTTTGCAGACCAGGCTCGTCAAGCTTATGGGGCGGTAATTTCCAGGGTCCGTAGAAGCACCGCCTTTGTGAAGTGGGACCACTGTTGCCATACGCCACTCTTTGGGTATGTATCCTGTAGTAAGGCTAAGATTAAACAGCAGCCTTATGTGTGGGTTTAGTTCCTCTTGGAGTTCATGTAGCACACAGCCCAGGACACCATCCGGTCCCATTGATGCTGTGTTTTTAGCTTTAGAGAGGGTGGCTCTCACCTGGGCATCTGAGATGTTAGGGAGGCTACACTCTGCTGGGATAGTTATTTCTCCTTTTTGGGGGGGGGGGGATTTGCACTGAACCTGTCTGCCAGTATGTTGGCAATGTCAGTGGGTTCAGTGTATTTTGTGTAATTTTGGACTAACTCTGAGCATATCCTGGGAGTTTCCACACAGGTTTCTAACATAGCTAAAGAAGGCCTTGTGATTGTCTTTTGTGTCTTTTGCGATTTTTCTCTCAAAGTTGGCCTTGGATAATTTTATGAGGGATCGTAGTTATTTGCTAGTACTGATCAGAGATGCCTTCCCTTTTAGGGATTTTGCTCTGTCATGTAGTAGCTTCCTCCTCCTGTTGTAAAGCTTCCTCCTCCTGTTGTAAAGTTTATTTATGGCTGGGGTCCACCAGACCGGGCACCTGCCTTTGGGGGAATGGGTCTTGATTTTATTTGGGATTGCATGATCCATGCATTCTTGAAGGTGCCCATAGAAGGCATTTGCAAAGGATTCAGCAGTGTGGGTTGTGGTTTCCACTGGCCCAGGGGCCTTGAAAGATACCACTTCAGTCTTAAGAAGTGTGAAGTTTGCTTTTGAGAAGTTCTTCACTGTGGTCTTTTGTGCAGTGGGTGGGGGCGGGATGTGGATTTCCAGTGAGATTAATTTATGGTCTGATCTTACCAAAGAGGGATGTACTTCCGGTGTGGAGCATTTTGTCCCCATGTTTGTGATGATCAAGTCTAGTATATTGTCTCCTCTAGTGGGAATGGTGACTAGTTGTTCCATTGCATTTCAGTTTATGAATTCTAGGAACCTTTGGGCTAGGGTGTTGGGGCTTGAGTAATGTTCCCAGTCTATGTTTGGGTAGTTGAAGTCTCCCAAAATGATGGTATTTGGAGAGACATTTATACTCTCCAGTGTCTTCAGGAAGGCTGTGTAGGGTTCCTGAGTTTGAGAGGGTGGTCTGTAGCATGCTACAAACTGTAAGGCAGTTTTGCCTATGGTTAGTTGCACCTGGATAGTCTCCGATGCTTCGTTGCCACTAACCTGGAGGTGTGGGTATCTTTGATGAAAATGGATACTCCCCCTCCTTTTGTGGTTCGGTCCAAGTTTTGGGGCTGGAAAGCATGATATGAGGTAAAACCTGATAGTGCTGGGGTGCTCTCAGGAGCCTTGAACCAGGTTTCAGTCACTGCACAGACATCGATGTTCTCCATACTGAGGAGGGCTTGAGGGCGTGTATCTTGAGGTTTAGACTTCTGGCATTGAGCAGCATTACCCTTAGTTTTTCCACTTGTGTTTTCTAGGAGGTAGGTTTGTCATTTGAGCCTTGCCTAAAAAGGCACTATGGGGTGGCAAGAGCCTTGGCCAATATCCGGAAGCCCAGGGTGACAGGTGCAAGCCATCCCTTCAAGCAGCGTGGCTTGTCAAGCATGTCATCCCAAGCAGACAGACATTGGATCCCCTTAGAATGACACCAGTAATTAAGCCAATTGTTAAAACTGATCATTTTGTCTTTGTACTGTGGCATCATTCTTGGTGAGGGTAAGATGCTGCTCAGGGTCAGGGTCATACCGGCCTGGGCTACATAATCAGAGAGCTGCTCTATGTCTCTTTCATGTAGTCCAGGGAGGTGCCTCAGGTCATTCACACCGGCATGTACAATGACTGAGTCATATTTGTACTTGCTGTGGAGTGACCTGAGTGCTTGTGTTATGTGGCGGATTCTAGCTCCCGACAGGCAGCTTACTGTGACCCTCTCCTTGCTCAGTCTGGTGAGCGGGACGTCAGTGTGCCTGACTATGGAGTCACCTATTACAAGTGTGTCTGGCATGTTGTTTGGCCTTAAGGGCTGTGACTGTTTAGCACACTGACTAAGTGAACTATGTGTTGCATGTGCTATGTCTTGAGGTGGTGGTTGCTTGGGTGTCTGCTTTGGAGGCCTCTGTTGTTTTGGTAGATTTTTAATCAGCGCCTCGAGTATGTTTTGTGTGTTTATGTGTTTGGTTTGCAATTGTGATAGTTCTATGTGAGACTGGGTTTGTGGTGTGCGTGGTTACCTTCTCCTCCTGACTGGTCTTGCCAGTACTGAATTGAGAGAGCTCAGCCTCCAGTTTGGCTATATAGTTGCATCTCTCACATATATTTGTATTTGTTGGGAGGAGGAGAGGTTGTCTGTGTACATGAGGCAATTGTAACATTGCCTCAAGATTCCCAAATTCACCAGCTGAACAGGAGAGGACGCCAGCAACTGACCCTTCGACATGCTAGAAATAGTGAAAAAGATTGCTGTGTAACTAAGTCAGAAAGGACCTATAGGGAAATGGGTACTCAACAGAATTTAGGTGAATGAAGTACTTTCATTTGTTTAAGAGTGCTTTACCTGTATACAAAATGCTGTAGGAGCAAGTGCTGAGCTTTTCAGATTGAGTATAGGCTGTTTAGATTGCAAGTAGAACAGTTCTAAGGGAAAAATTGAAGAGCAGACTTGGCGGAGCCACAAAAAGTTTAACCTTGTTTAACCGGTGCTGCGCTATGCGCACGACCACGCAAAGCCGGGCAAACGTGGATTTTAAGCAGTGAACTACAAAAGAGCTAGGAATGGTCCCAAACAACAAATTACTAACAGCTTCTTGTGCTGAGGTCACTTCCCCCAAGGACAGGTAGGCTGCTCAAGGCTCCCCACTCCCACTGGTGAGCAAAGAAACTTCCTTCTATCCAAGTAAGGTAATGGACAACACAGGAACTACACCACAGCCCAGAATACAGCAATGCCTGTATACTGGTCTAAACTAGTCGAGAAAGGCGGGAAAACAAGGATTATTTTTTTGTTTTTTTTTGTAGAAATACACAGAAAATGCAGAGACAGTGATAAATTAGTTACACAGGCTAGGACACTTTAGTGGGCAGCCTCCACAGTTCAATTAAACAAACAAACAAACTAGCAAACTTTCGACTAAATTTGACTAAATGTAACTTTAAGTGCAGATTTTAAAATAAATGCAGTAATCGGTAAAAAACAGGTGATGCACTCACAGGATATAATTAATATAAATGGATAGTTGGCATGATGCAGTTAGGGGGTATAGTCAGTGTACACTTGTACAATGCTAGTAAAGGTTATGAAGTCACAGGATATCATCAATATAAATGGATAGTTGGCAAGATGCAATTAGGGGGTATAGTAAATGTACACTTGTACCCTGCTAGTAAAGATGATGCAGTTACAGGATATCGTCAATGTAAATGGATAGTCGGCATGATGCAGTTAGTGGGTAGCATCAATGAACACTTGTACTCTTCTAGTAAAGGTGATGCAGTCACAGGATATCTTCAATATAAACTGATAGATGGCATGATGCAGTTAGGGGGTATAGTCAATGTACACTTATACCCTGCTAGTAAAGGTGATGCTGTCACAGGATTTCATCAAAATAAATGGATAGAGGGCATGATGCCATTAGGGGCTGTAGTCAATATACTTGTACCCTGCTAGAAAAGGTGACGCAGTCACCGGATATCCTCAATATAAATTGATAGGTGGCATGATGCAGTTAGGGTTATAGTCAATGTACACTTGTACCCTGCTAGTAAAGGTGATGCAGTCACAGGATACCAATATAAACTGATAGTTGGCATAATGCAGTTAGGGGGTATAGTCAATGTACACTTGTACCCGGTTAGTAAGGGTGATGCAGTCACAGGATATCATCAATATAAATGGATAGTTGGCATGATGCACTTAAGGGGTATAGTCAATGTACACTTGTTCCCTGCTAGTAAAGGTGATGCAGTCACAGGATATCATCAATATTAACTGATAGTTGGCATGATGCAGTTAGGGGATTTAGTCAATGTGCACTTGTACCCTGTAATAAAGGTGATGCAGTCACAGGATATAGGTTTATAGGTTTATAGTTTAGTACTAAGCTAACTGCCCTTACAAGCCATTTTAAGCCTAGCCAATTATCCCTTGTGAGACTCAAACCCTGCACCTTGGGTTTGTAAGGCAAACACCTTAGCCATTAAGCCACCCTCCCAACCCCTGATGTAGTCACAGGATATCATCAATATAAATGGATAAATGACATGATGCAGTTAGGGGGTGTAGTCAATATACACTTGTACCCTGCTAGTAATGGTGATGCAGTCACAGGATATCATCAATATAAACTGATAGATGTCATGATGCAGTTAGGGGGTGTAGTCAAAGTACACTTGTACCCTGCTAGTAAAGGTGATGGAGTCACAGGATATCATCAATATAAACTGATAGTTGGCATAATGCAGTTATGGGGTATAGTCAATTTACACTTGTACCCTGCTAGTAAAGGTGATGCATTCACAGGATATCATCAATATAAACTGATATTTGGCATGATGCAGTTAAAGGGTATAGTCAGTGTACACGTGTACCCTGCTAGTAAAGGTGATGCAGTCACAGGATATCATCAGTATAAATGGATAGTTGGCGTTATGCATTTGGAGGGTATAGTCAGTCTACACTTGTACCCTGCTAGTAAAGGTGATGTAGTCACAGGATATCATCAATATAAATGGATAAATGACATGATGCAGTTAGGGGGTGTAGTCAATATACACTTGTACCCTGCTAGTAATGGTGATGCAGTCACAGGATATCATCAATATAAATGGATAGTTGACATGATACAGTTAGGTGGTATAGTCAATGTACACTTGTACCCAGCTAGTAAAGATGCTGCAGTCACAGGATATCATCAATATAAACTAATAGGTAGCATGATGCTGTTAGGGGGTATAGTCAATTTACACACACCTTCTGGCTAGGCTTATAAATACCCTAGGGCAGATAGCCTAGTATGAACCTATGAACCTATAGTAAAGTTGATGCAGTCTCAGGATATCATCAGTATAAACTGATAGATGGCATAATGCTGTTAGGGGGTGTAGTCAATGTACAATTGCACCCTGCTAGTAAAGGTGATGCAGTCACAGGATACCATAAATATAAACTGATAGTTGGCATAATGTAGTTGGGGGGGGGGTAATCAATGTACACCTGTACCCTGTTAGTAAAGGTGATGCAGTCACAGGACATCATCAATATAAATGGATAACTGGCATGATGCAGTTAGTGGGTGTAGTCAATGTACATGTTTACCCTGCACATAAAGGTAATGCAATCACAGGATATCATCAATATAAACTGATAGCTGGCATGATGCCGTTCCTCACAGCAAGAGGTTCTCAGGTTCGATCCTCAGCTGGGGTGCCTTCTGTGCAGAGTCTGCATGTCCTCCCTATGGTCGCATGGGTTTCCTCCTGGTGCTCCAGTTTCCACCCACATCCGAAAGGCATGCTGCAGGTGGATTGCACACTCCAAATTGGCCCTAGGTGTGAGTGCATCTGTGTGTGTCCGTGTGTGTGTGTGTGTGTGCCTTCTGTGGAAGGTTGGGCTCTGGACTGGCAACTCGACACTGTAAAACTTCACTGCCAATCATGAGTGGACAGGTGATCTGCTGTGGCGACTCCTAACCGGGAAATGCCGAAAGAAGAAGAAGAAGGAGTTGGCATGATGCCGTTAGGGGGCATAGTCAGTGAACACTTGTACCCTGTAGTAAAGGTGATGCAGTCGCAGGATATCATCAATATTAACTGATAGTTGGCATGATGCAGTTAAGGGATATAGTCAATGTACACTTGTACCCTGCTAGTAAAGGTTATGCATTCACAGGATAATATAAATATAAACAGATAGTTGGCATGATGCAGTTAGGGGTATAGTCAATGTACACTTGTACAATGCTAGTAAAGGTGATGCATTCACAGGGTATCATTATGCAAATGGATAGATGGCATGATGCAGTTATGGCCTGTAGTCAACGTACACTTGTACCCTGCTAGTAAAGGTGATGCACTCGCAGGATATCTTCAATATAAATGGATAGATGGCATGATGCATTTAGGAGGTATAGTTAATGTACACTTGTACCCTGCTAGTAAAGGTGATGCAGTCACAGGATATCATCAATAAAATGGTTAGACGGTATAATGCAGTTAGGGGGTATGGTCAATGTACACTTTTATCCGGCTAGTAAAGGTGATGCAGTCACAGGATATCATCAATATAAAGGGATAGATGACATGATGCAGTTAGTGGGTGTAGTCAGTGTACACTTGTACCCTGCTAGTGAAGGTGATGCAGTCACAGGATATCATCAGTATAAATGGATAGTTGGCATGATGCAGTTAGGTGGTATAGTCAGTGTACACTTGCACCCTGCTAGTAAAGGTGATGCAGTCACAGGATATCATCAGTATAAATTAATAGTTGGCATGATACAATTAGGTGGTATGGTCAATGTAGCCTTGTACCCTGCTAGTAAAAGTGATGCATTCACAGTATATCATCAGAATAAACGGATAGTTGGCAAGATGCACTTAGGGGGTATAGTCAATGTACACTTGTACTGTGCTAGTAAAGCTGTTGCAGTTACAAATTACCATCAATGTAAATGGATTGTTGCATGACGCATTTGAGGTTATAGTCAATGTACACTTGTACCCTCCTAGTAAAGGTGATGCAGTCACAGGATATCATCAATATAAACAGATAATTGGCATGATGCCGTTAGGGGGAATGGTCACTGTACACTTGTCCCCTGCTAGTAAAGTTAATGCAGTCTTGGAATATCATCAATATAAACTGATGGCATGATGCAGTTTGGGGGTATAGTCAATGTACACTTCTACCCTGTTAGTAAAGGTGACGCAGTCACAGGATATCATCAATAAAATGGTTAGATGGCATAATGCAGTTAGGGGGTATGGTCAATGTACACTTTTACCCGGCTAGTAAAGGTGATGCAGTCACAGGATATCATCAATATAAAGGGATAGATGACATGATGCAGTTAGTGGGTGTAGTCAGTGTACACTTGTACCCTGCTAGTGAAGGTGATGCAGTCACAGGATATCATCAGTATAAATGGATAGTTGGCATGATGCAGTTAGGTGGTATAGTCAGTGTACACTTGCACCCTGCTAGTAAAGGTGATGCAGTCACAGGATATCATCAATATAAATTAATAGTTGGCATGATACAATTAGGCGGTATGGTCAATGTAACCTGGTACCCTGCTAGTAAAAGTGATGCATTCACAGTGTATCATCAGAATAAATGGATAGTTGGCAAGATGCACTTAGGGGGTATAGTCAATGTATACTTGTACCATGCTAGTAAAGCTCATGCAGTTACAAATTACCATCAATGTAAATGGATAGTTGCATGATGCATTTGAGGTTATAGTCAATGTACACTTGTACCCTCCTAGTAAAGGTGATGCAGTCACAGGATATCATCAATATAAACAGATAATTGGCATGATGCCATTAGGGGGAATGATCAATGTACAATTGTCCCCTGCTAGTAAAGTTAATGCAGTTTTGGGATATCATCAATATAAACTGATGGCATGATGCAGTTTGGGGGTATAGTCAATGTACACTTCTACCCTGTTAGTAAAGGTGATGCAGTCACAGGATATCATCAATATAAATGGATAGTTGGCATGATGCAGTTAGGGAGTATAGTCAATGTACACATTAACCCTGCTAGTAAAGGTGATGAAGTCAGAAGATATCGTCAGTATAAATGGATAGCTGGCATGATGCATTTAGGAGGTATAATCAATGTACACTTGTACCCTTTAGTAAAGGTGATGCAGTCGCAGGATATCATCAATATAAACTGATAGATGGTATGATGCAGTTAGTGGGTGTAGTCAATATACACTTGTACCCTCCTAGTAAAGGTGATGCAGTCACAAGATATCATCAATATAAACAGATAGTTGGCATGATGCCATTAGGGGGAATAGTCAATGTACACTTGTCCCCTGCTAGTAAAGTTAATGTGGTCTTGGGATATCATTAATAAAAACTGATGGCATGATGCAGTTAGGGGGTATAGTCAATGTCCACTTGTACCCTGTTAGTAAAGGTGATGCATTCACAGGATATTATCAATATAAACTGATAGTTGGCATGATGCAGTTAGGGGGTATAGTCAATGTCCACTTGTACCCAGTTAGTAAAGGTGATGCATTCACAGGATATTATCAATATAAACTGATAGTTGGCATGATGCTGCTAGGGGATATAGTCAAAGTACACTTGTACCCTTCTAGTAATGGAGTTGCAGTCAAAGGGTATAATCTATATAAACTGATAGATAGCATGATGAAGTTAGGGGGTGTAGTCAGTGTATGCCTCATGTACACAGACAACCCTCTCCTCCTATCACCTAACACTACAACCTGTGAGAGATGCAATTATATAGCCAAAGTGGAAGCAAAGCTCTCTTCACCCAAGACTTGACTAGACAGTCAAGAGGAGAAGGTAAACACTTGCACCACACCACACTCAGCACATAGTCCCTCAAAACCTACACCACCAAAACACACACATAGAAACACAAAACACACACCTACATTTGCGGAGGCTCTCAGTAAAAACCTGCCCAAGCAACAGCGACCTCCAAAGCAGAAACACAAGCAACCTCCACCCCCCCAACACAACCCAAATGACACATAGCCCACAAACTCAGTGTGCCACTCAACCACAGACCATAAGGCATAAAAACGTACCCAACACTCTAGTCATAGGTGACTCTATAGTCAGGCACACTGATGTTCCACTCACCAGGCTAAACAAGGAGAAAATTACTGTCAGCTGCCTGTCGGGTGCCAGGATCCGCCACATAATGCATGCACTCAGGTCACTCCACAATAAGTACAAATATGACTCGGTCATTGTCCATGTTGGTGTGAATGACCTGAGACGTACCTCCTTGGACTACATGAAAAGGGACATGGAGGAGCTGTCCGATCTTGTAGCCCAGGCAGGTATGACCCTAGCCCTGAGTAGCATCCTGCCATCACCCAGAATGATACCACAGTACAAGGACAAAATGATTGACTTCAACAATTGGCTAAGCTTCTGGTGTCATTCTAAGGGGATCCAGTATCTGTCTGCCTGGGATGACATGATCGACAAGCCATGATGCCTTGCCAGAGATGGCCTGCACCTGTCACCCCTGGGATTCTGGATACTGGCTAAGGCTCTAGCCACCCCTATAGTGCCTTTTTTAGGCAAGGTTCAAATGACAAATTCACCATCCTAACAGGTACAGGCAAGAAGAATCTGAGGGTATTGCTACTCAATGCTAGAAGTCTAAACCTCAAAATGCACTCTCTCGAGGCACTCCTTAAAATGGAGAACATCGACATCTGTGCAGTGACAGAGACCTGGTTCAAGGCTCCAGAGAGCACCCCTGCATTACCAGGTTATAATTCATTCCACACCTTTCAGCCACCTAACCCGGACTAAAACACTAAAGGCGGAGGCGTGTCCATATTCATTAAGGATATCCACACCTCCAGGCTAGTTGCTCAGCATAATGCATCCAAGATTATCCAAGTGCAAAGAAAGCGATGGAACCAATTGCTCACAACAATCTAACCAAAATATGAAAACCAAATTGAGCAAAGTGGAGTAAGAGGCTCAAATCCTTGTAAAACGTACCACTCTTTATTGCACAAAAAACAGAGAACTCCAAAGCACATTAACGCTTTTCAAAACCAACAAGCATTTTCGTTTCGAATGACTTCTTCAGATGAACAGAATGCATATCTTACAACACTCCCAGCTTTATATATCATTTGGTTAACTATCTAGAATTATTCAATAAAACAATAAAATAATTAAATAATTAATTCATTCATTTAACCAATCCTTCCCTATATACATACATACACCTAACCTAAGAAAAAAACAAGCACATATTTTCATTTAACACAGCCCTAAAATGCTAATTTTTAAAATAATAATATATTCTATAAATAATTATTTTAAATACATGTTAAAACCACAATAAAAACTTTATACAATACTCATAGTATTTTTAAAAATTATAACAATGGCACCTTCAGATAAATACATATAAAATAGGTCAAGTTGGAATAACAAAAAATACAATTTATATAAATGATTTGTACTACACATGAAAGAAAAGGTAAAAATACAAAAAGCAAAAGTCTTTATAAAGCAAATACAAGCCATGTAGGCACCTAAAGTTTTGCTGCTCTCATCTTTAACACTGGAGCAAGGGAAACCATATCATTTAGTCCTGGGGGTTTATTGGCTTCCAAGGATAATTGCCACAACAATTCTTTATATTCTATAGAGGTTTCCCATAAACCTCCCCTTACATCCTTTTCCACCACTTCCAAAACAAAAAAATTAAAATTTGATTCCTGGCAGCATGTTTTATGCCTATAAAGTGCATTAGTAGTGCATTTTGTTCTTATTTCATAATTGTGCTTGTAAATTCTATTTTTCAGTTTCCTTTCTGATTTCCCCACATAGAACGCATCACAGTGGTCACATAACCCTATATAAACTATCCCACTGGTTTCACAATTCACGAAATGTCTGCTCTGGATCAAAAAGTCCCTACTACTAATGTAAATAGTCTCCCTAGTGCAAATAAATGAGCACTGGGAACATCGTCCACACTTAAAAGTACCTACTTTTCCATCTCTAACTAAATTAATTGCATTTTACCCTCCAAAATGTTTTTAAGTTCTTCCCCCTTCTATAAGTACATTTTAGGGGGAAAGCAAATAAACTTTCAAGGTCCGAAATTTCTTTAAATCTACTCCATTCTTCCTCTAAAATTTTCCTTATCTTTACAGCTTCCCCAAAATAATCTACTACAAAATTGCTTTCCCCTTCATATTTATCTAGTTTTGCTTCTCCATTATTCCATCCACTTTTATCACCCAAAATGGGTTTAAATTTGTCCTGCCTTCCTATCCTAACCTCTTTTTCCACTGTCTCTATAAGTTTAGAGGGATATCCTCTATCACTAAACATTTCACGTAACTTCATACACTCTTCATTAAAGTCTGAATCCCTCGATGTCATTCTGCTTCCCCTTACATATTGTCCCTTGACAATACCTTTTTTCTCATGGTAAGGGTGGGCACTACTATAAGCTAAATAAGAGTTCGAGAAGGTTTCCTTCCTAAAAACTTTTGAAAAGAAACCTTCTTCATCCTTCCCTATAGAGATATCAAGGTAATTTAAGATGTTCATGTCAAACTGATAGGTGAAATCCAAAAACTCAGTTGATTCTGTGATATGTTTAAAAAATGCCGGGAAGGATTGGTTAAATGAATTAATTAATTATTTAATTATTTTATTGTTTTATTGAATAATTCTAGATAATGAAAATGAAAAACGAAAACTTCAGACTCTCCACGTTACATAAAATAAAGTAATTTATTTGAAAGAAAAGACAAACGGTGAGTGCTTTCGCGTATGCTCTGATACGCTTCTTCAGACAATATACAACTAAAAACAGTCAGCATATTTATAGGGAGGCATAGTTCAATAGATGTGGTTAATTAATTAATTAATTAGCTAATAATTCAATTAAGAAGGTCATTTTCTGTGAAAGATTTAAAGCAATACAATAGTAAAAACACTTAATATGATGAGACATACATAGTTTCATGTCCATATAAAACTATCTAAAATTCCCTCAAATATATATCATCTTGATGTATAACGTAATATACGATATGTAATTCATCTTTGTTTATATCCTTTCTTAGAACAAAATCTGTCTGATGGTAGTTATTATATGTATTATAGATATTATAAATAAATATTATAGATATTTAGATATTTAAAAGTTTAAACATTTAAAAAATGCATTTTGACAGTAAGTGGACAAAAAGAAGGTAAATAAATAAATAAATAAATAAGTAAATAACTATATAGATAAATAAATAGCATAGATGAACAAATAAATTTTATGATGTCAAAAAATTTTAAGTCAGCATTCTTGTCTAAACATTCTTGCTAATTTCATATACCATATAATATATCATATAATAACAAATACTATAGTGAATGTAAATATGAAGGTTTCATGACCAAAATAAATTTGTCTATTTAATAAAATATATAATAAATAAATATTTTATAAAATCATGGTTCATGATTCAGAGATGACCCTAAGCATTGAATAAATAAATAAATATATTAATCAGTTGATTAATAAAGTATATTATAACTTATTTAAAAACCACATTTTAATAAAACATTAAAGGTAGACATATAGACACAGGTATGCAAAAATGAAAATAAATATATGTATATATAAATATTCATGTAGTTCATGAACCTTGGGAACATTAGAAATAATAAAAGTGTAAAAGTGTGTTTCAAATGGTGTTTCAAAGACAACATTTGTTAAGATACCATCAATAGTTCATGGACCAATATGAGCATTAGAGTATTAAAGGAAAAAATAAATAAACGAATAAGTATATATATATATCTCATAACTGAATGTAGTTAATAAAATTCATAATAAAAAATGCTGTATGCCACAAAATGAAGTGTAATTTATCACAGAAAAGAACAAAAAATGACAAAAAATAAAGAATAAAAATTTAAAATGTATTGAGGTATGAAATGAAATGAAATAAAACAATAGTAGGCAATAAAGAATTATCTACGGTTATTAAGAAAGGAAATTTCTTAAAGAATTTTTTATATTTTTTAATAATTCTAGATAGTTAACCAAATGATATATAAAGCTGGGAGTGTTGTAAGATATGCATTCTGTTCATCTGAAGAAGTCATTCGAAATGAAAATGCTTGTTGGTTTTGAAAAGAGTTAATGTGCTTTGGAGTTCTCTGCTTTTTGTGCAATAAAGAGTGGTACGTTTTACAAGGATTTGAGCCTCTTACTCCGCATTGCTCAATTATCCAAGTGCAACTAACTCTGGGCAAGACCGCAATCCAAATTGTAGCTTGCTACAGATCCCCCACCATGCCCCAGGATTCCCACTACTCATTTCTTAATACACTGGAAAATATTAGGGTACAACCTAACACCCTAATAATGGGCGATTTCAACTACCCTACCATTAACTGGGAAAACTACTCATGTACCAACTCTTGTGCTCAACATTTTCTGGAATTCATAAATTCCAATGCCATGGATCATCTTATCCACACCTCCACCAGGGGCTGCAATATCCTAGACATGGTTATTACCAACATGGGCAACCGGTGCTCCACACCAGAGGTCAATTCCTCGTTGGTCAGATCTGACCATGAGCTAATCACCCTAGACATTCACATCCCTCCACCACCACCCCCATTAGGGAAACCGCAGTAAAGAATTTCTCCAAAGCCAACTTCACGCTTCTTAAGACAGAAGTGGCAAACTTCACGACACCCATGCTGATGGACAATAGAGGTATGACTGCTGAATCCTACACAAATGCACTTTATAAGCACTTACATGAGTGCATGGATCGTGCAATCCATAACAGAACCAAGATGCTATCCTCCAAAAAAAAGGAAGCCAATCTGGTGGTCCCCTGCCATAAACAAACTCTACAACAGAAGAAAGAAACTGTTGCAAAAAAGAGTAAAATCCCATGATTGGAGAAACTCCCTGGTCAGCTTCAGTAAAAAGCTGAGATCCCTCATAAAATCATCCAAAGCTAGTTATGAAAACAAAATCACCACTGACTCTAAAGACAACCACAAAGCATTCTATAGCTTTGTCAAGAATTTCAATGGCAACACTCAGATCTGCTCTGAGTTACAGCACAATGGCACTAAATATACAGAAACAACGGATATTGCCAACATCCTGGCAGATAGGTTCAGTGTTAACTTTACCCCGCTGTCATCCCCTAAAGGGCCCATCTCTATACCAGAAGAATGCAAAGTTCCTGTAATCACAGCTGCACAGGTAAAAAACACACTATCTAAAGCCAAGAACACAGCATCCATGGAACCTGACGACATCCCAGGCTGTGTTCTACATGAACTACAGAACGAACTGGCACCACACCTAAGTACCATGTTCAATCATAGCCTCAACTCAGGCTATGTGCCCACTGAATGGTGCACAGCAACATTTATCCCACTCCACAAAGGGGGAGCCACCACACACCCTGGAAACTACCACCCCATTAGCCTAACGAGCCTGGTCTACAAGGCTATGGAGTGTATCATCATGGAACTTATAAACAATGACAGTGGTAATCTCCAAACGCAGGACCCCACCCAGTTCGGGTTTGTAAAAGGCAGATCATGTCTCCTAAACCTGATAGACTTCTTTGAAGCAGTCACCAAAGACGCAGATGAGGGTAAGGTGGTTCACACAGCCTATCTAGATCTCGCCAAGGCTTTTGACACCATCCCCCACTCTTGAATTGTAGATAAACTCACTAAACTAGGTATAAATCCCTATGTCACAAGATGGGTTGCCAACTGGTTCACTGACAGAACCCACACTGTGAAAGTAGCAGACTCTAAATCCAGCTTCAGACCAGTGACAAGTGGAGTACCACAGGGATCAGTCCTGGGTCCACTACTGTTTGGTATCTACTTCTCTGAAGTACAGGCCAACACAGAAGGTCTTTGGCTAACAAAGTTCACAGATGACTGCAAACTAGGAGCTATAATCAAAACTCAAAAGATGTGGACATTCTACAAAAAAGCCTTGCTGAGACAGATGTCTGGTGTCAAAGCCATGGCCTCAAGCTCAATGCCAAAAAGTGCATTGTCATTCATTTTGGTAAAAACTCAGTACCCATGAACTACCACATAGGTGGTAGTCTACTTAACACCGAAATTGTGATGAGACCTTGGGACACAGGTGGACAGTAGTCTCTTCTTTGATAATCATATTTCTACAGTGGTCAGGAAATCCTTCTATGTGGCACACCTCATCACAAAAGGTTGCTCATCCAGGAAAAAAGAGGTAATTGTTCCCCTCTACTTGTCACTCATTAGACCCATTATAGAGTACAATGCCCCTTTTGGTATGTACCTCACAAGACATCTACAACAACTGGAAAGGCCACAGAAATATCTCACAAAGAGGATTACTGGTCTCAAAGAGATGCCCTATGCAGACCATCTCAAAAAACAGCACCTTTACTCCGTTGCATATCGCCTACTCTGAGGCAATCTCTGCCTAACACACAAAGCTATATCAAACTCAGAGCTTTTAGACATGCTCCACTTAAAGAAATCCCAATCCCTATGAGCTACACACTCTAGGCACCTAAACCTCGTCACCACAATAAACAGAACATGCTGGAGGGATAGATTCCTGTCCCAGAGACTTCCCATACTCTGGAACAAACTACCTATCTATATCAAACAAAGCTCCTCATTAGCACTGTTCAAGAAAAATCTTGATGATTGGATGGGAGATAGGAAATTCTCCCCAGGGATCACTTCTGTGGCTCTGCTCGACAGTGGCACAGGAAAATAATTTTCTTGAGTGGCGAAAGCCAGGGTACCTTTGGCTAGGCTTATATAGGTCCTAGGGCCAATAGCCTAGTACCTACCTATGAACTTATGGACTTGTACCCTGCTAGTAAACATGATGCAGTCGCAGAATATCATCAATTTAAATGGATAGATGGCATGATGCAGTTAGGGGGTATAGCCAATGTACAGTTATACCCTGCTAGTAAAGGTGATGAAGTCACAGGACATCATCAATATAAACGGATAGATGGCATGATGCAGTTTGGGGCAGCAGTCACAATGTACACTTGTATCCTGCTAGTAAATGTGAAGCGGACACAAGATATCATCAATATAAACACATAGATGGCATGATGCAGTTAGAGGGTATGGTCAATTTTCACTTGTACCTTGCTAATAAAAGTGATGCAGTCACAAAATATAATCAATATAAATGGATAGTTGGCATGATGCAGTTAAGGGGTATAGTAAACTTACACTTGTACCCTGCTAGTAAAGGTGGAGTAGTAACAGAATATCATCAATATAAACTGATATTTGGCATGATGCAGTTAGGGGTTATAGTCAATGTAGACTTGTACCCTGCTAGTAAAGGTGATGCAATCACAGGATATCATCAATATAAATGGATAGTCGAGAAGATGCACTTAGGGGGTATAGCCAATGTACACTTGTACCCTCGTAGTAAAAGTGATGCAGCTACAGGATATCATCAAAGTAAGTGGATAGTTGCCATGATGCAGTTAAAGGGTATAGTCAATGTACACTTGTATCCTGCTAGTAAATGTGGTACATTCACAGGATAATATCAATATAATCGGATAGTTGGCATGATGCAGTTAGGGGGTATAGTCAGTGTACACTTATACACTGCTAGTAAATGTGATGCAGTCTCAAGATATCATCAATATAAACTGATAGGTGCCATGATGCAGTTACGGGGTATAGTCAATGTACACTTGTACCCTGCTTTTAAAGGTTGATGCATTCACAGGATATCATTATACAAACGGATAGATGGCATGATGCAGTTAGCACCTGTAGTCAATGTACACTTGTACCCTGCTAGTAAAAGTGATGCAGTCACAGGATATCATCAATATAAACTGATATTTGGCATGATGCAGTTAGGGGTATAGTCGATGTACACTTGTACCCTGCTAGTAAAGGTGATGCATTCGCAGGATATCGTCAATATAAACTGATAGATGGCATGATGCAGTTAGGGGGTGTAGTCAATGTACACTTGTACCCTGCTAGTAAAGGTGATGCAGTCACAGAATATCAATATATACTGATAGTTGGCATGAAGCAGTTAGGGGGTATAGTCAATGCACACTTGTACTCTGCAAGCAAAGGTGATGCAGTTGCAGGATATCATCAATATAAATGAATAGTTGGCATGATACAGTTAGGGGGTATAGTCAATGTACACTTGTACCCTGATAGTAAAGGTGATGCACTCACAGGATATCAACAGTATAAACTGATAGCTGGCATGTATCTGTCTTGGCTTAGTGGTAAATCACTTTGTGTATGGAGTGCAGGGTCCTGGGTTTGAGCCTTGCAGAGACAATTTTTATTGTGGGAGGTTGGCATAATGGTTAAGGTACTTATCTTAAATATACAAGGTACTGGATTTGACTCTTGGATGGGGTAATTGGTTAGGCTTAAAATGGCCCACAAGTGCAGTTGGTCTAGTATGAATCTGTGATCAAATTAATTGGAAAACACACTTTAGGGTGGGAGGTTAGCCTAATGGTTAAGGTATTTGCCTTACAGACACAAGGTGCACAGTCCGATTCTCACAAGAGCTACTTGGCTAGGCTAAAAATGGCCCACACACGCAGACAGCCTGGTACAAATCTATGAACCTATGATGAACTTAGAGGGTATAGTCAATGTACACTTGTACCCTATTAGTAAAAGTGGTGCAGTCACAGGATATCATCAATATAAATGGATAGTTGGCTTAATGCAGTTAGGGGTATAATCAATGTACACTTGTACCCTGCCAGTAAAGATGATGCAGTCACAGGATATCATCAATATAAACTGATAGTGAGCATGATGCAGTAAGGAAGTATAGTCAAAGTACAATTGCACCCTGTAGTAAAGGTGATGCATGCACAGGATATCATCAATATAACCTAATAGTTGGCATGATGCAGTTAGGGGGTATAGTCAATGTACACTTGTTCCCTGCTAGTAAAGGTGATGCAGTCATAGGATATCATCAATATAAATGGATAGTTGTCATGATGCAGTTAGGGGGTATAGTCAATGTACACTTGTACCCTGCTAGTAAAGGTGATGCAGTCACAGGATATCATCAATATAAACTGATAGTTGGCATGATGCAGTTAGGGGATATAGTCAATGTACACTTGTACCCTGCTAGTAAAGGTGATGCAGTCACAGGATATCATCAGTATAAACTGATTGCTGGCATGTATCTGTCTTGGCTTAGTGGTAAATCACTTTGTGTATGGAGTGCAGGGTCCTGGGTTCAAGCCTTGCAGTGACAGTTTTTACTGTGGGAGGTTGGCATAATGGTTAAGGTACTTACCTTAAATATATAAGGTACTGGGTTTGACTCTTGGATGGGGTAATTGGTTAGGCTTAAAATGGCCCACAAGTGCAGTTGGTCTGGTATGAATCTGTAATCAAATTAATTGGAAAACACACTTTAGGGTGGGAGGTTGGCCTAAGTTGTTTGCCTTACAGACACAAGGTGCACAGTTCGATTCTCACAAGAGCTACTTGGCTAGGCTAAAAATGGCTCCCACACGCAGATAGCCTGCTACTAATCTATGAACCTTTGATGAACTTAGAGGGTATAGTCAATGTACACTTGTTCCCTGCTAGTAAAGGTGATGCAGTCATAAGATATCATCAATAAAAATGGATAGTTGTCATGATGCAGTTAGGGGGTATAGTCAATGTACACTTGTACCCTGCTAGTAAAGGTGATGCAGTCACATGATATCATCAATATGAACTGAAAGTTGGCATGATGCAGTTGGAGGTATAGTCAAAGTACACTTGTACCCTGCTAGCAAAGGTGATGCAGTTTCAGGATATCATCAATATATACTGAAAGTTGGCATGATGAAGTTAGGGGGTATAGTCAATGTACTCTACTACCCTGCTAGTAAAGGTGATGCAGTCACAGGATATCATCAATATGAACTGATAGTTGGCATGATGCAGTTGGAGGTGTAGTCAAAGTACACTTGTATCCGGCTAGTAAAGGTGATGCAGTTGCAGGATATCATCAATATAAACGGATAGATGGTATTATGCAGTTAGGGGTATAGTCATTGTACACTTGTACCCTGCTAGTAAAGGTGATGCATTCACAGGATATCATCAATATAAACTGATAGTTGGCATGATGCCGTTAGGGGGTATTGTCAATGTACACTTGTACCCTGCAAGTAAAGGTGATGCAGTCGCGGATATCATCAGTAGAAACAGATAGTTGGCATGATGCAGTTAGGGGGTATAGTCAAACTGGGGTTGGGAGGGTGGCGTAATGGTTAAGGTGTTTGCCTTACAAACACAAGGTGCAGGGTTTGAGTCTCACAAGGGATAACTGGCTAGGCTTAAAATGGCTCACAAGGGCAGTTAGCTTAGTACTGATCTATGAACCTATGAACCTATGAACAGGATATCATCAGTATAAACTGCATGATGCAGTTACGGGGTATAATCAATGTACACCTTTACCCTGCTAGTAAAGGTGATGCAGTCAGATGATATCATCAATATAAACTGATACTTAGCATGATGAAGTTAGGGGATATAGTCAATGTACTCTACTACCCTGCTAGTAAAGATGATGCAGTCACAGGATATCATCAATATGAACTGATAGTTGGCATGATGCAGTTGGAGGTGTAGTCAAAGTACACTTGTACCCTGCTAGTAAAGGTGATGCAGTCATAGGATATCATCAGTATAAACTGATAGTTGGCATGATGCAGTTAGGGGGAATAGTCAATGTGCACCTTTACCCTGCTAGTAAAGGTTCATAGGTTCATACTAGGCTATCTGCCCAAGGGCATTTATAAGCTTAGCCATAGTTTTGTGGCTTTCGCCACCCCTTTAGTTTGGAGGATACTATGCCCATTATTTTGCTGTGCCTCTGTCAAGCAGTGACACTGAGATAATCCCTGGGGTATATCTGCGATCTCCCATCCATTGGTCAAGATTTCTCTTGAACAAAGCCAGCGAGGTGCTCTGCCTCACATGTACCGGGATTTTGTTCCACAGCATAGGGAGTCTCGGGGTGATGAATCTGTCCCTCCAGCACGTCCTATTAATAACCGTGTCAAGGTTTAAGTCTCCCGCCCTTGTAGTTCTGAGGGATCTAGATTTTTTGAGGTGAAGCATGTTCATCAATTCTGGGTTGGACATGGCCTTGTATGTCAGGCACAGGTCACCTCTGAGCAGACGGTAAGCGACTGAGTAGAGCTGAAGTTCTTTCAGTCGGGCAGCATAGGACATATTTTTGAGACCCTTTATCCTTTTGGTGAGGAACTTTTGGGGCCTTTCCAGTTGCTGCAGGTGTCATGTCAGATACATTCCGAATGGGACATTGTACTCAATCATTGGTCTGATGAGTGATGAGTACAGGGGGACGATGACTTCCCTTGATCTAGATGTGAATCCCTTCATGATCAGGTGGGCAATGTAGAAGGTCTTCCTAACTACTTTGGCAATGTGAGTATCAAATGAAAGGTTACTGTCAACCTGGGTATCCAGATCCCTGATAACCTCTTCTGTGCTTAGTGGGTTGCCACCTATATGGTAGCTAGGGGTAACCTTGTTTTTCCCAAAGGGTATGACTATGCATTTTTTGGGGTTTAACTTTAGGCCATGGTTCTGGCACCAGTTTTCCGTTTCTATAAGACCCTTCTGAAGGATATCTGTGTCAGATGTGTTCTCAACTATGGCACCCAGTTTGCAGTCATCTGCAAATTTTGTCAGCCTTAATCCTCCTGTGTTTGCTTGTACTTCTGAAAAGTAGATGCTGAAAAGGAGAGGGCCCAGGACTGAGTCCTGTGGGACACCACTTGTGACAGGCTTTGAGTCTGACATGGCGCCAGCAACTCTGACCCTGTGGGTTCTGCCACTTAGCCAATTTGCAACCCATCTTGTGACGTATGGGTTTACATTTAAGCTGAGGAGTTTTTCAATGATACCTGAGTGGGGTATTGTGTCGAAAGCCTTTGCCAGGTCGAGGTAGGCTGTGTGGACTGCCTTTCCCTCATCAATGGCCTTGGTGACTGTTTCGAAAAAGTCCACCAGGTTTAAAAGGCATGATCTGCCCTTGACAAAGCCAAACTGGGTCGGATCCAAAGTCTGCAAGTCTCCTATGTCTTTATTTATGAGTTCCATTATTATCCTCTCCATAGCTTTGCAGATCAAGCTTGTCAAGCTGATGGGACGGTAATTTCCCGGGTCGGTGGAGGCACCTCCTTTGTGAAGTGGGACCACAGTTGCCGTAAGCCACTCCTTAGGCACGTATCCTGAGGTGAGGCTAAGATTAAACAGCTGCCCTAACTGCGGGTTTAATTCCTCATTGAGTTCGTGGAGCACACATCCGGGGACACCATCTGGTCCCATGGATGCTGTGTTTTTTGCCTTGGAGAGAGCAGTTCTCACCTGAGCGTTAGAGATGTTTGGGGGGCTATAATTCTCTGGTATAGATATCTCACCTTTTGGGGGGGGGGAGTTTGCACTGAACCTGTCAGCCAGTATGTTGGCAATGTCTGTAGGTTCAGTAATTTTTACATCATTTTGGACTAATTCTGAGCATATCTGGGAGTTTCCTTCCAGGTTTCTAACATAGCTAAAGAAGGCCTTATGATTGTCCTTTGAGTCCTTAGTGACTTTTCTCTCAAAATTTGCCTTGGATGATTTTATGAGAGATCTTAGTTTTTTACTTATAATGATCAAGGGTGTTTTCCTTTTAAGGATTTTGCTCTATCTTGTAGTAGCTTCCTCCTTTTGTTGTAGAGCTTGTTTATGGCTGGGGTCCACCAAACTGGACGCTTGCCTTTGGTACAAAGAGTCTTTGTTTTGTTTGGGATTGCCTGATCCATGCAGTCCTGTAGGTGCTGGTAGAAGGCATTTGTAAGTGATTCAGCGGCTTGAGTAATGGTTTCTGCAGTCTCGGGGGCCTTAAAAGAGACCACACTAGCCTTTAGAAGTGTGAAGTCGGCTTTTGAGAAGTTCTTCACTGTGCTCTTTTTTATCTCAGGTGGGGGCGGGATGTGGACTTCCAGTGAGATTAGTTTATGGTCTGATCTCACCAGTGAAGGGTATACTTCCGGTGTTGAACATTGTGACCCCATGTTCGTGATGATGAGATCTAGTATGTTATCTCCTCTTGTGGGGATGGTGACTAGTTGTTCCATGGCATTTGAGTTTATGAACTCTAGGAACCTTTGTGCTAGAGTGTTGGGGCTTGAGTAGTGATCCCAGTCTATATTCGGGTAGTTGAAATCACCTAGTATGATGGTGTTTGGAGATACATTTATCCCCTCCAGTGTTTTCAAGAAAGCTATGTGAGGTTCCTGAGATTGAGAGGGTGGCCTGTAACATGCTACAAATTTCAGAGCAGTCTTGCCTATGGTTAATTGCACCTGGATGGTCTCCGATGCATCGTGCGTTGCCACCAACCTTGAGGTGTGGGTGTTCTTGATGAATATAGACACCCCCCCTCCTTTCTTGGTGTTGTCCGGATTTTGGGGCTGGAACACATGATATGAGGTAAAGCCTGATAGTTCTGGGGTGCTCTCGGGAGCCTTGAACCAGGTCTCAGTCACAGCACAGACATCGATGTTCTCCATACTGAGAAGGGCCTCGAGTGCATGCATCTTGAGGTTTAGACTTCTGGCATTGAGCAGCATTACCCTTAGTTTTTTTCCTTTTTTGTGTTCTAGGGTGGTAGGTTTAGAATTTGAGCCTTGCCTAAAAAAGGCACTATGGGGGTGGCAAGAGCCTTTGCCAATATCCGGAAGCCCAGGGGTGACAGGTGCAAGCCGTCCCTTGCGAAGCAGTGTGGCTTGTCCAGCATGTCATCCCAGGCAGACAGACATTGGATCCCCTTTGAATGACACCAGAGTTTAAGCCAATTAAGGTGATGCAGTCAGAGGATATCATCAATATAAACTGATAGTTGGCATGTTGAAGTTAGGGGGTATAGTCAATGTACTCTACTACCCTGCTAGTAAAGGTGATGCAGTCATAGGATATCATCAATATGAACTGACAGCTGTCATGATGCAGTTGGAGGTGTAGTCAAAGTACACTTGTACCCTGCTAGTAAAGGTGATGCAGTCGCAAGATATCATCAATATAAACTGATAGTTGGCATGATGCAGTTAGTGGGTATAGTCAATGTACACTTCTACCCTGCTAGTAAAGGTGATGCAGTCACAGGATATCATCAGTATAAACTGATAGTTGGCATGATGTAGTTAGGGGGTGTAGTCAATGTACACTTGTACCCTGCTAGTAAAGGTGATGCTTTCACAGGATATCATCAATATAAACTGATAGTTGGCATGATGCCGTTAGGGGGAATTGTCAATGTACACTTGTACCCTACAAGTAAAGGTGATGCATTCGCAGGATATCATCAGTATAAACAGATAGTCGGCATGATGCAGTTAAGGTGTATAGTCAATGTACACTTGTACCCTGCTAGTAAAGGTGATGCAGTCACAGGATATCATCAGTATAAACAAATAGCTGGCATGTATCTGTCTTGGCTTAGTGGTAAATCACTTTGTGTATGGAGTGCAGGGTCCTGGGTTCGAGCCTTGCAGAGACAATTTTTATTGTGGGAGGATGGCATAATGGTTAAGGTGCTTACCTTAAATATACAAGGTACTGGGTTTGACTCTTGGATGTGGTAATTGGTTAGGCTTAAAACAGCCCACAAATGCAGTTGGTCTAGTATGATTCTGTGATCAAATTAATTGGAAAACACACTTTAGGGTGGGAGGTTAGCCTAATGGTTAAGGTGTTTGCCTTACAGACACAAGGTGCACAGTTTGATTCTCACAAGAGCTACTTGGCTAGGCTAAAAATGGCCCACACATGCAGATAGCCTGGTACTAATCTGTGAACCTATGATGAACTTAGAGGGTATAGTCAATGTACACTTGTACCCTATTAGTAAAAGTGGTGCAGTCACAGGATATCATCAATATAAATGGATAGTTGGCTTGATGCGGTCAGGGGTATAGTCAATTTACACTTGTACCCTGCTAGTAAAGGTGATGCAGTCTCAGGATATCATCAATATGAACTGATAGTTGGTTCATAGGTTCATAGGTTCATAGATTAGTACTAGGCTAATTGCCCTGTTGGGCCATTTGAAGCCTAGCCAATTACCCCATGTGAGAATCAAACCCTGAACCTTGTGTCTTTAAGGTAAACACCTTAACCATTATGTCATCCAACCGCCCCTGGCATGATGTAGTTGGAGGTGTAGTCAAAGTACACTTGTACCCTGCTAGTAAAGGTGATGCAGTCGCAGGATATCATCAGTTTAAACGGATAGATGGTATTATGCAGTTAGGGTTATAGTCATTGTACACTTGTACCCTGCTAGTAAAGGTGATGCATTCACAGGATATCACCAATATAAACTGATAGTTGGCATGATGCCGTTAGGGGCTATTGTCAATGTACACTTGTACCCTGCAAGTAAAGGTGATGCAGTCGCAGGATATCTTCAGTATAAACAGATAGTTGGCATATTGCAGTTAGGGGGTATAGCCAAAGTACAATTGTACCCTGTAGTAAAGGTAAGGCATTCACAGGATATCATCAATATAAACTAATAGCTGGCATGCAGCAGTTAGGGGGTATAGTCAATGTACACTTGTTCCCTGCTAGTAAAGGTGATGCAGTCATAGGATATCATCAATATAAATTTATAGTTGTCATGATGCAGTTAGGGGGTATAGTCAATGTACACTTGTACCCTGCTAGTAAAGGTGATGCAGTAGCAGGATATCATCAATATAAACTGATAGTTGGCATGATGCAGTTAGGGGGTATAGTCAATGTACACTTGTACCCTGCTAGTAAAGGTGATGCAGTCACAAGATATCATCAGTATAAACTGATAGTTGGCATGATGCAGTTAGGGGGTATAGTCAATGTACACCTTTACCCTGCTAGTAAAGGTGATGCAGTCACAGGATATCATCATTATAAACTGATAGTTGGCATGATGAAGTTAGGGGGTATAGTCAATGTCTTCTACTACCCTGCTAGTAAAGGTGATGCAGTCAACGGATATCATCAATATGAACTGATAGTTGGCATGATGCAGTTGGAGGTGTAGTCAAAGTACACTTGTACCCTGCTAGTAAAGGTGATGCAGTCGCAGGATAACATCAATATAAACTGATAGTTGGCATGCTGCAATTAGGGGGTATAGTCAATGTACACTTGTACCCTGCTAATAAAGGTGATGCAGTCACAGGATATCATCAATATAAACTGATAGTTGGCATGCTGCAATTAGGGGGTATAGTCAATGTACACCTTTACCCTGCTAGTAAAGCTGATGCAGTCACAGGATATCATCAATATAAACTGATAGTTGTCATGATGTAGTTAGTGGGTGTAGTCAGTGTACACTTGTACCCCGCTAGTAAAGGTGATGCTTTCACAAGATATCATCAATATAAATGGATAGTTGGCATGATGTAGTTATGGTGTATAGTCAGTGTACACTTATATCCTGCTAGTAAAGGTGATGCAGTCACAGGATATCATCAATATTAACTGATAGTTGGCATGCTGTAGTTAGGGGGTGTAGTCAATGTACACTTGTATGCTGCTAGTAAAGGTGATGCAGACACAAGACACAATCAATATAAATGCCAGTTGCATGATGCAGGCTAGTAAAGGTGATGCAGTCGCAGGATATCTTCAATATAAACGGACAGATGGCATGATCCCGTGTTGGGGTATAGTCAATGTACACTTGTACCGTGCTAGTAAAGTTGATGCAGTCGCAGGATATCATTAATATAAATGT
Organism: Protopterus annectens; assembly: GCF_019279795.1. NCBI lineage: Eukaryota > Metazoa > Chordata > Ceratodontiformes > Protopteridae > Protopterus > Protopterus annectens. The sequence goes on along the minus strand of NC_056729.1, from coordinate 1,709,744,980 downwards.
ATAGTTGGCATGATGCAGTTAAGTGGTATGGTCAATGTACATGTGTACCCTGCTAGTAAAGGTGATGCAGTGACAGGATGTCATCAATATGAACGGATAGTTGACATGATGCAATGATGCAGTTTGGGGGTATAGTCAATGTACACTTGTACCCTGCTATTAAAGGTGATGCATTCGCAGGATATCATCAATGTAAATGGATAGTTGGCATGATGCAGTTAGGGGGTGTAGTCAATGTACACTTGTACCCTGCTAGTAAAGGTGATGCAGTCACAGGATATCATCAATATATAACTGATAGATGGCATGATGCAGTTAGGGGGTGTAGTCAATGTACACTTTTACCCTGCTAGTAAAGGTGATACAGTCACAGGACATCATCAATATAAAACTGATAGTTGGCATGATACAGTTAGGGGGTATAGTCAATGTACACTTGTACCCTTCTAGTAAAGGTGATGCAGTCACAGGATTTCATTAATATAAATTGATAGTTGGCATGATGCAATTAGGGGGTATAGTCAGTGTACACTTGTACCCTGCTAGTAAAAGTGATGTAGACATAGGATATCATCAATATAAACGGATAGTTGGCATGATGCAGTTAGGAGGTGTTGTCAATGTACACCTGTACTCTTCTAGTAAAGGTGATGCAGTAGCAGGATATCATCAGAATAAATGGATAGTTGGCATGATGAACTTAGGGGATATAGTCAATGTACACTTGTACCTTGCTAGTGAAGGTGATGCAGTCACAGGATATCATTAATATAAACTGATAGATGGTGTGAAGCAGTTAGGGGTATAGTCATTGTACACTTGTACCCTGCTAGCAAAGGTGATGCAGTCACAGGATATCATCAATATGAACGGACAGTTGGCATGATGCAGTTAAGGGGTATAGTCAATGTACACTTTTGCCTTGCTAGTAAAGGTGATGTAGTCGCAAGATATCATTAATATAAACTGATAGTTGGCACGATGCATTTAGGAGGTATTGTCAATGTACACTCGTACCCTACTAGTAAAGGTGATGCAGTCACAGGATATCATCAATATAAACTGATAGATGGTATGATGCAGTTAGGGTTATAGTCAGTGTACACTTGTACCCTGCTAGTAAAGGTGATGCAGTCGTAGGATATCATCAATATGAACGGAGAGTTGGCATGATGCAGTTAAGGGGTATAGTTAATGTACACTTTTACCCTGCTAGTAAAGGTGATGCAGTCACAGGATATCATTTATATATAACTGATAGATGGTATGATGCAGTTAGGGGCTGTAGTCAGTGTACACTTGTACCCTGTAGTAATCGTGATGTAGTCGCAGGATATCATTAATATAAACTGATAGATGGCATAATGCACTTAGAGTGTATACTCAATGTACACTGCTAGTAAAATAAATATTTGGTGTGATGCAGTTAATGGGTGTAGTCAGTGAATACTGCCAGTTATTTGAGTTTCAGACTTCATGCCCTGCAGAAAATTCACGCTAAAACATCTGTTATTCTATCAACTTTCTAAGTTTGCAGAACAATAGTTAAAATCTGTCCCTGATTTTGGACCTGTACACCCATTATTTTTGGCTTTGTCCATATTTCTTGTGCAAAAATGGTGACATTTGTTTACCAGGAAAATCCATCTGGGATCATATCTCATTTTCAGAGGAGGCACCAGGAGAACAACTCCACAAAAGTTGGCCATCAGATTTGTGGAGTTTATATATGCTGAGAAGATGTACATAGTTTTTTTGTTTTTTTTTAATTTTAACATTTATTAACTGGGAAAGTCTGACTAGGACAGAGACTATTTTCAGTGCATGCCCAGGAAGAGATGCACCAGATGCATTTCTTTGGAATGTGGGAGGAAAATGGAGTACCTGGAGGAAGCACACACGAACGCAGGGAGGACATGTATACTCCGCATAGAAAGCACCCTAGCCAAGAATCAGACCAGAGATCCTCTTGTTGTGAGGTGAGAACATTAACTGCTACACCACTGTTCTGCCCCTGTTAGAGTGATAGGGATGGAGGACAGGAGTAAAAGCAGGGCAGTCACCAGCTTTGTGAATAATGTTTGTGGAGATAAGCTGCATATAATCTAAGTGGTGAGACAGTTTGAGCCAATTCAAAGCCTTAGGGGCAGTAGAGTGGTGGCTGCAGTATTGTTTGTCAGTGGCAAATTCATCAATCTTATTATCGCATGCCTTCAGCGTATTTTTAACTGTAGCCTGAAGGATGGTTAAGATGGGTGCACTGTATAAGAGAGATGGGAATAGATAGGAAGTGCTAAGAGTGGGTTTGGATACTGCTAAGGAAGTTCTTCTGCCTAGAGACCATTATTAATTTTTGTTGAGTCTTTTTTTATATCGAGCATGTACATCAAACTTAAGGTTATCATCTATAATCACACCAAGCAGTTTTGTATGGGAGACTATTTCAGTTTCAGTTTTGTTTAATGAAAAGATTAAATTTGCATTATCAGGCATGTATAATTTGGGGAAAACTAGCACAGCATTATGAATCCATTTTTCAACTGAGGAAAATGCTTCTTATGTGATATGGAGGAGATGAGGCAAGTTATTAGATGCATATATAAGTGTGGAATCATCAGCACATTGTATAAGAGAAAGTGGGCCTACAGCGGTATGGAGGTCATTGATAAAGATATTAAAGAGGAGGGAACCAAAAAACGAGCTGTAGGGTACACCACAGTAGACTTGCAGTGGGGGGGGGGGGGGGTTCTCCCATTTTACAGACTGGAGCCTGTCAGTTAACTACTTTTTGAACCACAGTAATGAAGAAGGGGATAGTCCAGATTGAGACAGTTTATACAGGAGTTTAGGGTTAGAAACTGTATTGACAGGTGAAGGAATAAGGAGAAACCAAGTTTGCCTGAGTCCCTGTACTTGTTTATAGTGTCAGTAAATGATAGGAAGGCAGTAGTTGTATATTGGGTGGAAGCCATGTTAGGTGGATGTTAAGAGACACTCTCGCAGAAGGCAGTGCAGGAGTTGCTTATGAATGCATCTTTCAAGACTTATTGAGAGAGGTGATAATATTGCAATAGGCTGAAAGTTAGAGACGTCAGCCAAGATGCCACCTTTATGAAGATGGATAATGGAGGATTTTTTTTCCATAGTGAGGGTACATAAGATTCAGATATTGATCTGTTGATAAGGACAGAGACTATGCCATCAGTAGCTATCTTTAGGTATTCAGGCGGGAAGCAAGGTTTGAGCTTAAGAGTTTATGTTGTTAATACAAGGCTTTGAGCCTATTGTAAATAAATTATCCATGGTAAATAATACAGAGCCGATTGATGTACCAAAAACACTTTTTATAAGCATAAATGTTAACCATCCTATGAGCTTCATAGTGCTACAAGGTAGTAACATCCCTTCCTAGAGACTAAAATGAATACATTTAGAAACCCATACTTTGCACTTGTTTTTTTTTTTCAAAATAATAACAACAGTAATAATAAACTAATAATAATCAGACATTTTCCATTGTGAAAATAATTCAGATAAATAAAACATTTAAGGGGTATGGTGATATTGTAATAATTTTCCATGAGTGTGTGTGGGTATATCAAGATGTACCCACAGTTGGTGTGGTTTGATCACGAGAAAGAAATGTCTTGCCTTTCTTAAATAATGTCTTTGTCCGTCTTCTTTTGTGTTATCGTCCAAATGCTAATGTTCTCACTCTTGCAGAATACATCAGTGCAGTACAAGAGAAGCAATGGAGAAAAGAAAATAGCTGCTGCTGTTTTTTTTTTTTTTTGTAACTATTCAAAAAAATCAGAAATGTTATAATTTTATGAGGGACAGTGCAAAATCAGGTATGTTTCTGCTTCTTTAGTTTTGCTGAACATATCTGATTTTTCTCATATTTTGCTCTGTCCCCAGTAAACGAGGTTTATAATTCAAATGTTCGCCATCTGCCAATAGAAAGTATGGCTGCTCAATGCACATCAGCGGCAAACTTTTTTTTTATTGGTACATGCTTTACAATGAGCACACTGGCTGGGCTGTCCAATCACTTAATTCCCTCAGCTTCCATTCCCTAACTCCATTACTCTGAGCAAGTTCCTTAACCAGACACGGCTCTCGAGCGGAGTCTGAAAAAGGTCCATGGAGATCAGTGCTCTGTCACAGAAAACAAATACAAATAAATAAAAATTACCCTGTTCATTTTTGAAAAGTAATATGGCTTTATTGTATAATTATGTTTAATATCTTTTTTTTTATTTTACCATTCATTAACTGAGTTGCTGCACAAATTTGTTTATGAAAATGTGTCAAATGTGTTGCTGAATTTCTGTTAGGAAGCATTGATAGACTTTTTCAGTCACAAACCAAGCCATGAGCTACAACAGAAATAGAACAGTATAAAATACTTATGACATTGACATAATAAGCGCAAGTCAGAGACTGAAAAAGGGAAAACCTTGTAGACACTCATATATGCAGGAACATTTATAAAGAGGTATAGATGCAGATTACAAACTATATCAGACTTTCACTATAATGAAGATAGACTTACAAAAAGAACTGAACAATTCGACTGGTATTACACAGTATAAATAAAGGCAAGGATTCAGAAAGGTTTTCTGTGAAGGGGAGAACCTATAATGTCCGTTTTCCCTCTCATGGTAAGCCCTTCCAATTCTTAGGCTGCCTTACCACTAAGATTTCCCACTAGCAAGAGGCTTTAGCATGGGGGTAGTCTCTCTGGCAAAGCTGCATGCTAATGCAGCAGTCTGGTGAAGTGGTTAATGTTATTAGCCATGTGCAACCCCCTAAAAATGCCAGTAGCTCCCGATTTATGGTGCTGAACAATTATTCAGAGAATCCCTCCACAGCATAACATTTTCACATTTGAGGAAACAGTGAACATCTTCAAAATATGTCTGTCACCTATTCACTCCTACAGAAGCAGGTGAGGTACAGATAAGTTCAGCAAAGCATGAGGACTGAGGATATGTTAGTGTGGTGCATGTGTTTAGGTGCATGAATGAATCTGCATAAGAAGGTGTGTGTGTGTGTGTGTGTGTGTGTGTGTGTGTGTGTGTGTGTGTGTGTGTGTGTGTTTGTATGATGCCTGAACCTGTGTGTGTCTGTGAGAGTGAGTGCATGTTGGGAAGTACCTTTGTCAGCGTGATGTGTGGGCTGCTAGGAAGAACACTACAATCATCAGGTCTCACAGTGCTAGTGCTAAAGTGCGATTCAGAGCCATGCTAATGAACCAATAATGAGGCCTTTGTCATAGCAACCATACCTGTGTCTGATTCAAATTTTCTCACCATTGTCATGAGTCATTTACTGCAGTAGGTGAGTTTCTTTCTGAATCCTAAGGATAAACAATTTCATAGATGTAACAGGAAAGTTTAGTATGATTTCTTGGTTAGGTATGCATGTCAGTAGTTAACTTGTATGTTTTAAATTCAATGTCAATGATGTTTGGAGAATTTAACTTACTTTTATGAAAATTCATTAGCTACAGCTCATGGGGCAATGATCCACGTAATGGATATTCATTGAGTATGTACAATGCAGCAATATAGGCACACATAAATTTCATTGAGGGTGGAATTTGAGCAGTTTGCTACTGTGTATCTGGGAAGGATAGTGTTCTCTTCTTCCACATAGTTTTTTACCACCGCATGAACACAACACTTTGAATGGCTGCTTGCTACTTCTATTTTATTCTTTCAACAACTGGTGACCTTCCACATTTATTTAAGGTATTTACTCAGATTTTGGATTACTTATCTTCCAGCCGCACCCTTGATAAATGCCATAAATTTTCCTGATGGCTTCTCTCCTTGTTCTCTTCCTAGTTAACGTCTTTTCACAAGCACCCCATTTGTTCCTTCCAGTAAAGAGCTCACTTCAAATATTCCTGGGCTGCTTAGAGTTCTATTTTTTTTCAAAATTTTTGGCAACTGTCTTCATCCTTATGAAGTATTTCTTCAAATTTTGAATTTCTTAGCTGCCTTCCGGCCATACCACAGAACATTTATGTGCCCTTGTGAAAAGTAGATTCCTCCAGTGGAAGTGCACTAAAAATTTCTCTTTTGCCTAGACCCATTGTATGACAATAACAATAGTTAGGGCTGCAATGGCTTCTGCTGGCACAATACTAACAAGTACTTGACCTAGTAATGACCCCTTAAGTACTACTGCACTCATAACTCCCGCTTCTTCAGTACTGACTTTATTTACTTCTATTCTCTATCTTCTGTTGCCTAGTTAGCTTGAGCTTGTATTCTATTCAGGTCAGTATCCCGGGACTCAGTCCAAACTACATACATACATATATATATATATATATATATATATATATATATATATATATATAGACAGGTCCCTTTTCCTTCAGATGCTCAAAGTTTCAGAATGTCGAACTGCATATGTCTAAACCATATAACTGAAGTTCTGAAATGTCAAACTGTTTGTATGGGGATTTGGGAACTTGCCCCTTTCCCCACTGTAGTGCAATCTCAGACTTGATATATATATATATATATATATATATATATATATATATATATATATATAATTACTAGGGATGTGTGGGATGCAGGAGGGGGTTTATCCCTGCAAAAGCACATATGTTTTTGTATTGTTTTTGTTTTCGATGTTCGGTAAAATTGATCATATGGGTTCGACCCTATGAGTTCAACGTTACGAAAAGTCAGTTTAATAAAGTATATTTCTATGTGTGTGTGTGTGTGTGTGTGTGTGTGTGTGTGTGTGTGTGTGTGTATATATATATATATATATATATATATATATATATATATATATATATATATATATACACACACACACACATATACATAGATACACACGCAACTCTGTTTATTGAATCGTGGCAAATGTTTGGCTGAATTTCTGTTAGCAGTGATACACTTTCCTTCAAGGCAGCTAATTAGATTTGTATGATGTGACCTTCATGCTGTTAAGCTTGGCAGCGTGGGTCTTTTTAAAAAGAAGCTTCTAGGTGTTTGCTATTTTTCTCCTTTAGAGATGATTGTATAATTTGATGAACTACTGTGGCCAAACTGACGTGTCTGCAGTTTCTTAGCTGCGATATGCTACCTCTTCAGGGAAGGGGGGAATGACATTCACTCTTATTTCCTCATATAACATAATTTCCTTCCATGATGTGTTTTAAAATAAAAATGAGTTGTTGGTAGTATTACTATTTTAACCCATTGGTTATTGAAGAAGTAATAGATTGCTCAGTGAGACTTCAATCGTTTGTTCACTTTTAGGTTTAGAAGTATTTTCCTGAAGCTTTTCTTTTGTTGAGGCGTGATAGTAGCGCCTGTATCCTGCGTTCGTCTATTGCTCTGACTATGTACTTTTTCATAATTTCCTTTGGCTTCATTTTACTCTTTGGTTTATTTGTTAGTTGGGCTGTTTTGCAGATACCTAAATGGTTATTCTGATCTCAGGTTATTGGCTTGGCTTAATATAGCCATTCAAACCAATTAACCAAATATTTGCCTATGAACCTTTGAACCTATGTCCACTAAGAGTGAGTTTCAAGGAAAGGAAAGTTTATTGCTTCTCTTGCTTAGTCTGTTCTCAATGTGAGAATGTTTTGTTTTGTTTAGAACATGTTTGTCAGTGTTTTTTTTTCCTGCACAATCTGAAGTAAGTTTTTAATACATTAAAAACAAGTAATCTCCGTGGTATCCCCGAAGTCTCAAAACAACCCACTAAATTGTAATGGGTCTAAAAACAAAACGGTGTAAGAAACTTCTCTGTGTGGAAGATTTTCAGTCCATATATTTCTAGTTAATCACTGTATATTAATCAGATCAGACAATAGTAGTAGAAGTAGCGAACGTAAACTTGTCAAGTCAAAAAGTAATAGAAAATATATAATTCTACAGCATTACTAAGTATTTGAAAGTAATCCAAGCAAGGCAGGCAGTCTGTTTCCAGTCGAAAATCCTTTACTAAGTGCACAAACAAGCGATCCAAGTAAAACAAAAATAGAGTAATAATTTCCTCACAAGCTTTCTAAATATATATATATATATATATATATATACATATATATATATATATATATATATATATATACTTTTTATCATGCATGGGAGTGGTTTATTGTGCTGTAAAACAAAGTGTTACTGGTACACATGTTAAATTCACATCCCTTCCCCCATCAGTGTGACATTCGAGCTGGTCCTGCCCTATCTAGTAGCTGTCATAAAAATATATAGCCCTAATGTACTTTAATGGTACATCTTATTTAACCAAATTATTAAGTCTGTGATTTTATACAAGGCAATATACTACACGGCTGGAAATATATCAACCTTAGTTCATTTTGCGATCAAAAATTATATATAAATATATACATATACATTTTGCATGTAAAAATCAGTTTCTATTTTCATAACCTATTGTTAACAAAGATCGCTTTCGTCCTTCTAGACTTCTTCAGGTCTGTGTACAAGAACCCTAAAAACCTATATAATTGTATAATTAGTTAGTATTGTTATTACCATAATTTTGAATAAAGTGGAAAAAAGAGAACCATAAAAAAATAAAAATAAAAAAAATATATGTATGATGATGGAAACAAAATATACACTTAAATTTCAAATTATTTAAAATGGTATTTAAAACCAATTTGTAGAAAAAAAAAAAATACAATTAGTCATGTAAACAATGTGGCAATTTTCTAAGTTCCAGTGCACTTTTAATTGAACAGTAGTAGTTTAGTCCAGGCTTTCTAAAAGAGTTCAGCTTTAATTGCCATATGAGTTCATGTTTCTCCAGAATATTCGGGATGTCTCCTTCAAGATCACCCATGTCTATGCGATCCAGGATCTGGAACTTAAAACCTGTGTGTCTTTTATGAAGAGAAAAGTGTTTGGCTAGTGCATTATTTTTACATCCAGAGCGGATTTCTGACAGGTGACATGAAATCCTTCACTTGAGTTTATTTACATTCTTGCCCACATAGAATGCATCACATTCATTGCACTGTGCCCTGTAAATTACGTTTTTTGTGTTACAGTCACCACCCGCACTGGTTTAAATGATCTTCTTTAAATAAGGGCAGTACAAACTATCACCTTGCTGTATAAATATACAAAATGTACAATTAGTTTCACATCTTTTAGTGCTTTTCTCACATGGTCTAGGTTTAAATTCAACAAAACTTCTAATATTCCTGGCCTTCCTATAAACAAATGATGGGGCTTCACCTAAGATGTTAATCAAAAAAGGGTTTCCTGTGACAACGTCCCAGTTTTCTTCAATAATATTTTTGATACTTTGATAATCCAAAGTAAACGTCAGGATGCAGCTATTTTTGCATTTGTTATTCTCTGTGGGATTATTTAACATTTTTCTACTGGGGAGGTTGAGTGAAGGTGCTTCAGTCCTTTTCAGTTCTATAATGGGTTCCAGGATGTTTTTTAACATCTGACTTTCATAGCTTCTCACTAGAAAATCTTTCTACAAATTGGTTTTAAATACCATTTTAAATAATTTGAAATTTAAGTGTATATTTTGTTTCCATCATCATACATATATTTTTTTATTTTTATTTTTTTCTGGTTCTCTTTTTTCCACTTTATTCAAAATTATGGTAATAACAATACTAATTATACAATTATATAGGTTTTTAGGGTTTTTGTACACAGACCTGAAGAAGTCTAGAAGGACGAAAGCAATCTTTGTTAACAATAGGTTATGAAAATAGAAACTGATTTTTACATGCAAAATGTATATGTATATATTTATATATAATTTTTGATCGCAAAATGAACTAAGGTTGATATATTTCTAGCCATGTAGTATATTGCCTTGTATACAATCACAGACTTAATAATCTACTTAATAATTTGGTTAAATAAGATGTACCATTAAAGTACATTAGGGCTATATATTATTATGACAGCCACTAGGTAGGGCAGGACCAGCTTGAATGTCACACTGATGGGGGAAGGGATGTGAATTTAACATGTGTACCAATAACACTTTGTTTTACAGCACAATAAACCACTCCCATGCCTGATAAAAAGTATATATATATTTAGAAAGCTTGTGAGGAAATTATTACTCTATTTTTGTTTTACTTGGATCGCTTGTCTGTGTACTTAATAAAGGATATTCGACTGGAAACAGACTGCCTGCCTTGCTTGGATTACTTTCGAATACTTAGTAATGCTGTAGAATTATATATTTTCTATTATTACTTTTTGACCTGACAAGTTTACGTTCGCTACTTCTACTACTATTGTCTGATCTGATTAATATACAGTGATTAACTAGAAATATATGGACTGAAAATCTTCCACACAGAGAAGTTTCTTACACTGTTTTGTTTTTAATACATTACAAACCTTTGTGATAATTGTAAACATAAAGAATAAAATAATATGCACACTGACAGGTTTGAACAATGTTAATAGTAACTGGGGAGAGGCAGCCATGTAATAGGATATTGGTATAACTGGCAGGGGCCACAATTGTTCCCCTACATAGGGCCCTATTTGTCCGCAATATGGAAATATTGATCTAGACGTGTATGCTGCAACAATATGGCATTATCAGCCATTCTACAAGGTCAGATCTGTACTGAGCGATGTCAGAAGGAATAGTAATTCTTGATGACAATGGAGACATAGGGAGGTCATGGAATGCCGGTACAGGAAGTAGCTGCATAAATAAATAGAAAGATTCTGTTATGGCAGCTAAGGATATGTGGAATGAGACTAAACAATGTAGATGTCCTGCAAGCATGTAAGCCCCCCCCCAGTAAAACAGTATTTTGTATGCAGTGATACTTCTGATTTTTGTATGACTTGTGGGTTGTTGAACAAAAAACCTGCTGCTACATTTATATTGTCTGTAATTTTTTTGCTTTATTCATTGCACTAAAGAATGAATACATTAATTAATAGGCCTAGATTGTGTAATATATGTAAATATGCTGCATTTTAGTATTATATTTTAGAGAGCATTCTTTACAGCCAGCAATTGTAAAGTGATTGACATTTATCAGGTCACATGGTCTGCACCATTTGCAGTGATAATCAGAAACATCTGATCTTCATCATTCATGATGTAGTTATTGTTGCATATGTCTGTGTTACAGACTTCTCCACAAGATTGGATAGTAAAGGATTTCAGCAGACGTGTTAATGAGCTGCTCCCTGTGGCAAGGGTGCAGTCAGGGTTTGAATCTCTCCACCTTCATTTATCTACTGTGTAATATTGAGCAAGTCACTTAACCAGGCAGTGTTATGGAGTAATTGGGAATTTGGGCCAGTCTCTTTACTGGTCTCCAGATCTACATACTTAGCTAAGTATGAATGTGATGTCATTGTTTGCCAGACATTCCCTATTGCATAGCTGATCTTGTTCAGGAAATGTTGCAGCAATATCACCAGCATTCCATTTTTTTTTAATGCAGCATTGCAGCATGGGCAATTTATTTTTCAATGGCAGTAGGCACTCCGTCATGGGAGGGTGGCCTAATGGTTAAGGTGTTTGACTTACAAACAGAAGGTACAGTGTTTGAATCTCACAGGGGATAACTGGCTAGGCTTAAAATGGCTCGGAAGGGCAGTTAGCTTAGTACTAACCTATGAACTATGAACTATGAACATCTTAGATGAAACACTGAGTGCAAAGTTGCTTGCCAACGGCAACCTCTGCATTGGTAATAGCTCTCTTTAATGTGGAATTACTCAGATGACTTTTGCTTTTACAGAAGATTGTGCCTATTGACATAGCATATGTTATCAAGCGGTTAATATTTCTTATGCTCATAAATATTCTTCTGTTTAAACTGTGATATACATGGCTGGGCCTTATGGTAATGTGCTAGTCATCTTTATAGTATTTCATGTTTTTTATCTAAAGCTACCAATAAAATGCACACAATTTATTTCTTCATAACAATAAAATATAAATAAAATAGTTTAGGTTTGTAAATTCCTACATACATTGTTGGAAACTTCTGGTGTTCTCTTTGCAGTGTGATTCTCATACAATCTGGAAATACATCACTGATTGATAAATATTTGAAAAATATTTTTATATATTTGCTGGCATTGTTTTCTGTTTCTCATCTGTCCTGAAACTGCATTGTTTTCTGTTTCTCATCTGTCCTGAAACTGCTCCCCCCTCCCCTATTCCTGTGGTGAAGTTTATAAAACTGGTCTAACAGCTTTTGTGTTATCTGATTGCTTCAAGGCTTACTTATTTAAAAATAGTTTCTGTTTGTAAATTCCTGCATACATTGTGGGAAACTCCTGATGTTCTCTCTGCAGTGTGATTCTCAAACAATCTGGAAATACATCACTGATTGATAAATATATTTCTTGGCATTTTAACCTTTCAGAGTTCTGCATTGTCTTAATTTTGCCTGACTGGATTATTGTATATATTTTCTGGCATTGTTTTCTGTTTCTCATCTGTCCTGAAACTGTTTTTCCCCTCCCCCACCCTATTCTTGTGGTGTTGTTATAGTTGCTGGCTTTGCAGTTGCCCACCCCTACTGTATATTTGATCTGGGACACCCCTTCCAGTCTTGTGTTCACTCCTTAATACAGAGAGAACATTTGAGAAGGCCAACCCACTTAGGTTCTTAACCTTGAATTTTTCTTCTGCTCCTTCTTCCTCTCTCCTTGCACTTTACTATGTACATAAAATGCACTTTATTTTGCTTTTGCCTCTTCTTAAAATTACTCAATTGTATTTATTCTGCTCCATTTATTATTGCTGGGTAGTAGCCTGTATAGTTTGTAACTGTTATTCTAAGCCTTTTGGCTTAAGCACTTGGGCTCCAGACCAGTTGTTTTACATTAAGAAGGTTTGTGGCCTGCACTGTTGTGGCAGGACAGTTAGCTTACATCCTTCTAAGTTAGGAATTGCTGATTGAAGGCTCAGTGTCTGTTATTCTAAAAGTGTATTAGTTCTGGTTAAAGCACTTGGGCTTCAGGCCAGTTATTTTACATTAAGAAGGTTTGAAGTTTGCACTCTTGTGGGAGGAGAGGCTAGATTCTACCCTTCTGAGCTGGGAATTTCTGGTTAAAGGCTTATTGTGCCTGCTTATTTGGACTGTTTCTTTCTGAAACTGGTGCAGCTTGGTTGCTGTAGCATAGACTAGATTCAGGCATCCTGAATCTAGTTTTGTTTGTATAACTTGAGCACTAATCCAAGCCATCTCTTTTGGAGAAGGTTCCCCTGCACCTTAGTGGCAAGAGTGTGCAGTTAGAACTTGTCTGATTGAAGACTGCTGGAAAAGGGCTCAGTTTTGAGCATTTTTACTGGTTAATTGGGTAATTTGTTTAAATCAGTTTACTCGTTTTCTATTGTTATATAAAAAATTTGCACTTTATTCATCTGCTTTTACTGTATTTGTGTTTCTTCCTACTTTACTTTATTTTGCTTTTGCTGCTTGTTCTTAAAAGTACTTAATTGCATTTATTCTGCTGCATTTATTACTGCTTGTTAGTAGCCTGATTAAATTATTCTAAGCCTTTGGTTGAAGCACTTGGGCTTCAGACCAGTTGTTTTACATTAAGAAGGTTTGTGGTCTGCACTGTTGTGGCAGGACAGGTAGCTTACATCCTTCTAAGTTAATGACCTTAGTGGTAGACTGCTGGAATGGGGCTCAGTTTTTAGCTTTTTATTGGTTAACTGGTTAATTTGTTTAAATTAGTTTGCTCATTTGCTACTGTTATAGTAAAAACAAAAAAAATATATATATATATATATATATATATATATATATATATATATATATATATATATACACATTTTATGCATCGCCGCTTAGCTAGGGTTAAACTATTCCCGGCATCATAAAGTCTGCTCTTCAAATTTTCCCTTAGAACTAGCCATTTTTTTTATTTTTAGCACTAAAATCTGTTTCTTTGAGTTCAGTACTTGTTCAGAACTCGTTGTAAGCACCAAATAAGCTACAAATTACTACAGTCACTTCTCTAGAGGAAAACAGTTTTTATTACTTAATAAATAAGCACCTATCAAGGCATGTCTAAAGGTCAGCTCCCGGTGTTTTCTCCTGTCTACCTGATGAATCTGGGCATCTTGGGGCAAAGCAGCAATTGCCTCATGTACACAGATAACCCTCTCCACCTACAGCCCAGCACTGCAACCTGTGAGAGCTGCACTTATATAGCCAAAATGAAAGCAAAGCTCTCTTCACCCAAGACTGGACTAGACAGTCAAGAGGAGAAGGTAAACACTTGCACCACACCACACTCATCACATAGTCCCTGAAAACCTACAACACCAAAACACACACATAGAAAAACAAAACACACACTTACATTAGTGGAGCCTCTCAATAAAAATCTGCTCAAGCAACAGAGACCTCTAAAGCAGAAACGCAAGCAACCTCCATCCCCCAACACAACCCAAATGACACATAGCCCACAAACTCAGTGTGCCACTCAGCCACAGCCCATAAGGCATAACAACATTCCCAACACACTAGTTATAGGTGACTCTATAGTCAGGCACACTGATGTTCCACTCACCAGGCTAAACAAGGAGAAAGTTACGTCAGCTGGCTGTCGGGTGCCAGGATCCGCCAGATAACGCATGCACTCAGGTCACTCCACAACAAGTACAAATATGACTCTGTCATTGTCCATGTTGGTGTGAATGACCTGAGATGTACCTCCCTGGACTACATGAAAAGAGACATGGAGGAGCTCTCTGATCTTGTAGCCCAGGCAGGTATGACCCTAGCCCTGAGTAGCATCCTGTCATCACCCAGAATGATACCACAGTACAAGGACAAAATGATTGACTTCAATAATTGGCTAAGCTTCTGGTGTCATTCTAAGGGGATCCAGTGTATGGGATTACATGAGCGACAGACCATGATGCTTTGCCAGAGATGGCCTGCACCTGTCGCCCTTGAGATTCTGGATACTGGCTAAGGCTCTTGCCACCTCTATAGTGCCTTTTTAGGCAAGGTTCAAATGACAAATTCACCACCTTAACAGGTACAAGCAAGCACAATCTAAGGGTAATGCTACTCAGTGCTAGAAGTCTAAACCTCAAAATGCATTCACTCAAGGCACTCCTTAAAATGGAGAACATTGACATCTGTGCAGTGACAGAGACCTGGTTCAAGGCTCCAGAGAGCACCCCTGCATTGCCAGGCTATAATTCATACCACACCTTTCAGCCATCTAACCTGGACCAAAACACTAAAGGTGGACGCGTGTCCTTATTCATTAAGGATATCCACACCTCCAGGCTAGTTGCTCAGCATAATGCATCCGAGATTATCCAAGTGCAACTAACTCTGGGCAAGACCACAATCCAAATTGTAACTTGCTACAGATCCCCCATCATGCCCCAGGATTCCCTCTCCTCATTTCTTGATACACTGGAAAATATTAGGGTACAACCCAGCACCCTAATAATGGGCAATTTCAACTATCCCACCATTAACTGGGAAAATTACTCATGTACCAACTATTTTGCTCAACATTTTCTGGAATTCATAAATTCCAATGCCTTGGATCAACTTATCCACACCCACACCAGGGGCAGCAATATCCTAGACCTGGTCATTACCAACATGGGCGATCAGTGTTCCATACCAAAGGTCAATTCCTCGTTGGTCAGATCCGACCACAGGCTGATCACCCTAGACATATATATCCCACCCCCTACCCCCCCCCCCCCCCATTAGGGCAACCACCGTAAAAAATTTCTCCAAAGCCAACTTCATGCTTCTTAAGACAGAAGGGGCAAATTTCACGACACCCATGCAGATGGATAGTAGAGGTATGACTGCTGAATCCTACACAAATGCACTTTATAAGCACTTACACGAGTGCATGGATCGTGCTATCCCTAACAGAACCAAGATGCTATTCTCCAAAAAAGGAAGCCAATCTGGTGGTCCCCTGCCATAAACAAACTCTGCAACAGAAAAAAGAAACTGTTGTAAAAAAGAGTAAAATCCCATGACTGGAGGAACTCCTTGGTCAGCCTCAGTAAGAAGCTGAGATCCCTCATAAAATTCTCCAAAGCTAGTTATGAAAACAAAATCCCCACTGATTCTAAAGACAACCGCAAAGCCTTCTATAGCTATGTCAAGAATCTCAATGACAACACTCAGATCTGCTCTGAGTTACAGCACAATGGCACTAAATATACAGAACCAACTGATATTGCCAACATCCTGTCAGATAGGTTCAGTGCTAACTTTACCCTGCTCTCACCCCTAAAGGGCCCATCTCTATACCAGAAGAATGCAAAGCTCCTGTAATCACGGCTGCACAGGCAAAAAACACACTCTGCAAAGCCAAGAACACTTCATCCATGGGACCTGACAACATCCCAGGCTCCATTCTACAAAAACTGCAGAATGAACTGGCACCCCACCTAAGCACCATGTTCAGTCATAGCCTCACCTCAGACTTTGTGCCCACTGAATGGTGCACAGTGACGGTTATCCCACTCCACAAAGAGGGAGCCACCATGGACCCTGGGAACTACCACATCATTAGCCTAACGAGCCTGGTCTGCAAGGCCATGGAACGTATCATCATGGATCTTATACACAAAGACATTGGTAATCTCCAAACTCTGGATCCCACCCAGTTCGGGGTTGTAAAAGGCAGATCATGTCTCCTAAACCTGATAGACTTCTTTGAAGTGGTCACCAAAGCCATAGACAAGGGTAAGGGGGTTCACAAAGCCTATCTAAATATCGCCAAGGCTTTTGGCACCATCCCCCACTCTAGAATTATAGATAAACTCACTAAACTAGGTATAAATCCCTATGTCACAAGATGGGTTGCCAGCTGGCTCACTGACAGAACCCACAATGTGAAAGTAGCAGACTCCAAATCCGACTTCAGACCAGTAACAAGGGGAGTACCATAGGGTTCAGTCCTGGGTCCTCTCTTGCTTGGTATCTATTTTTCTGAAGTACAGGCTAACACAGAAGGTCTTTGGCTAATGAAGTTCGCAGATGACTGTAAACTAGGAGCCATAAAATCAAAACTCCTAAAGATGTGGGCATCCTACAAAAAGGGCCTCATGGAGACAGACGCCTGGTGTCAGAGACATGGCCTCAAACTCAATGCCAAAAAGTGCATTGTCATCCCCTTTGGTAAAAACTCTGTACCCATGAACTACAACATAGGCAATAGTATACTTAACACTGAAAGTGTGATAAGAGACCTTGGGACACAGGTGGACAGTAGTCTCTCCTTTGATAGTCACATCACCACAGTAGTCAGGAAATCCTTTTACGTGGCACACCTCATCACAAAAGGTCATTGTTCCCCTCTACTCGTCACTCATTAGACCCATTATAGAGTACAATGCCCCTTTTGGTATATGCCTCACAAGCCATCTACATCAACTGGAAAGGCCACAGAAATACCTCACAAAGAGGATTACTGGCCTCAAACAGATGCCCTACATGGAGCGTCTCAAAAAACTCCACTTTACTCCATTGCATATCGCCTACTCAGAGGCGATCTCTGCCTAACATACAAAGCTATGTCAAACCCAGAGCTGTTGGACATGCTCCACTTAAAGAAATTCCAATCCCTCTGAGCTACACACTCTAGGGACCTAAACCTTGTTACTACAATAAACAGAACATGCTGGACGCATACATTCCTGTCCCAAAGACTTCCCATACTCTGGAACAAACTACCTATCTATATCAAACAAAGCTCCTCATTAGCAATCTTCAAGAAAAATCTTGATGATTGGATGGGAAATCGGAAATTCACCCCGGGGATCACCTCTGTGGCTCTGCATGAGTGTGTGTGTGTGTGTGTGTGTGTGTGTGTGTGTGTGTGTGTGTGTGTGTGTGTGTGCGCGTGCGTGGTATGCTTGTGTGTGCATCTGCAAGTGGTGTGTGGGTGGGTGCGTGTGTGTGTGTGTGTGTGTGTGTGTGTGTGTGTGTGTGTGTGTGTGTGTGTGTGCATTAATATGGAATACTTTGGCTACTGTATGTTTGAGTAAAATAAATTTGAAATATGTGGCTTTTGTCATTATTATTATTATTATTATTAATTTTTTTACACAGATATGAGAAAGATGCAGTCAACAGTGTACATATAATTGCTGCGTTTGAGGGATTTGTGTGGATAAAATGAATCAACCTGATGAGCTGATAAAGTTAAAAAGTCATTAGTCTTTCTTTTCGGGACTAGTGTGCATTTGTGTAAAGCAGACTGGAATGCTATACTGTGGACATTGTTCAAAGGTTCCTGGATTCATAGGAGATTACTAGGTAATGGCTCAAGCTCTTATGAGTCTAGTCATTTTTGTCCAAATTTTACCCAGTTTTCAACCCCCAAGGTCTCAAGGATTTCTTAGGTTTGTGCCTGTGCCTTTCAGTATTTTATGAACTGCCCCTGTCCATAAAGGACATGGGCACCACCCCACAAGTGAATTTATGATTCCCCATCCATTGATCCAAATTGCATTTGAAGAGGGTCAGTGAACGGCTCTGTTTTACATGAACTGGAAGCCTATCCCAGAGAAGGGGTAACCTCTGAGACACATATCTGTCTTTCCAGTATGGTTATTTCATGTCATAGCCCAGGTTTAGATCCTTAGAATGGGCAGTCCTTGTACAGGTTGCCTTGCAAATATGTAACAGTTCCATCAGGGCTGGATTTGAGAGTGCCTTATAGGTTAGGCATAGCTGACCCCTTTATAGTCAGTAGGAGTAAGAGTAAAGGGATAGGATTTTTAGTCAATCCACATAGGACATGTTTGGTACTCCTTATACTTTTTTGTAAATAACCTCTGTGGCTGCTCCAGCTGTTGCAAATGCCAGGTCAGGTACATGACAAAAGGTGAATTGTACTTGATTATTGGTCTGAGAGGGCCAAGTACAGTGGGACTATAACTTCCTTAGATCTGGATACCGTGCCTTTAATTATAAGCTGTAGCACATTGAAGGACCTCCTCACAACTGTTCTCACATTGTGGTCAAGGTTCAGGCTATAATCAGTCTGTGCACCTAGATGTCTCACCTCTGAGTCCAGTCTTAGAGGTGTGCTGTTAATGTTGCTGTTGGCAGGGTTATTTGATTTCTCAAAGGGTAGGATTATGCATTTTTTGCATTTAGTTTTAGGCCATGGCTACGGCACCAATCATTTGTCTGTATGAGACTCCTATGAAGGATATCTCCATCACTGGGGGAGTCAGTGATTGCCCCCAGCTTGCAGTCATCAGCAAACTTGGCCAGCCAAAGGCCTTCCACATTAGCCTTAACTTTAGAGAAGTATATTTTGAACAGGAGAGGTCCCAGCACTGAGCCCTGTGGTGTACCACTGGTGAATGGCCTCTTGATGCATCTGGATTCTCCCACTCTATTATTTTGCACATGTATTTTTATCAGAATCAGACATGTTATGTGTACATAGTCAATAACATGGCTGTAACTATTGAGTATGGATATTGCTGGATTACAATGACAACAGTTTGAAGTAATTTTATGGCAGAAATGTTCTGAAATGGGTACTTTTTGTCATTATTTGTAAATACATTTTGCTCCACTGCTTCCTGGAAAAAATATTGAAAACTACATATTAAAAATTAATTCTAATACAAGTTGCTGTATTAAACAACAAATATAATTTAAAACAATCAAAAGATAAATCCAATAATGTATGCATTTATGCATGGTCCTAAAAGTGTGTATTGGGCTGTCCATAGTATGAAAACAGCTTTGGCTCCAAGCACACCTCTCGAGTGCATCTCATTATGAGGACTTTTCTTCATTTGTAGTGTGAAAAAAGTCAGGTTCCTCCAAGTTCCACACTGCAAGGGTCTGTCACACATTTAGTGTTAGCAACTTCTTTAAATAACTGATATCCATGGTAAATAGAACTGAATCATATTATTTCATTAAAATAACTATTCTGTAAATAAAAATATCACATTTTAACCATCCTATGAGCTTCCTAGTTGAAGTTGTTAGTAAGCTCTTAGTAAGTGTTCCACATTTTGCCTGCTTGCTCCACATTATGAGAGGTAGTGTTCTTCATTTCGGAGATGGAAGGTTGAGAGTTACGGGCGCATAGTATACTTAATCCGCCTGTTATTCTGGATATAATTAATGAAGAGCTGAAGGAATTTCTCGGGGGGGGGGTAGATTAAATGGGATAAACTGATTCTCCCTATAGAACAAGATGGATTAGGATTACCTGATTTGAACGGATACGTTAGAGCTATGAAGTTAAGGGTTATATATGTAACTCAAGCAGACGGTTATAAATCAAAGTGAAAAGGAATGATGATGGAATAGAGGCAGGGGAGAGAAGTTCAAGAAATAAGGAAACAGTAGGATTTTGGATGCAGGTCCTTATGGAGAACAGCAAGAACCTTACAGAATATTATATTTATAAGGAATATGTTGGTACAAGTGGAAATATCATATATATATTCATTTGTTATACTGTTACTTTATGAAATTCTGGTATAACAGGAACAAAAGCGCATAACAAATTGATAAACTTATGATGTGTTTTCTTGCACTAGTGTGTTTTTTTTTTTTAATGTTGGTGAAATGTGTTCGGTGTATTTATCAAGTACCAGAAAGTATTTTAAAAATCTACGCCAACACAGGAACAGAGAAAGGAGATTTCATGAACAGGTATGACTGCAAGCAGGAGTTTAGAAAATAGACAAGAAATTGATGTAATTTATTGGAGAAAATTATCCAAAGAACAAAAGCAGAAAATACATAAAGAAGGAAAGGAGGTTATACAGTGAGATTAATACATGCAGAAATTTGAACTGCAGGTTACAGGCTGCTTTCACAACCGGAATTGATAACATAGTATAGGCAAAAAAAGGAATACGGAAAAATTAAGTGAAGAACAGCTGTGACTGATTCTTGTTTGAGTCTAGAACAGAGATTAGTATTAAATAAGGTATAATTAGTAGGTCATAAAGCATACTGTCTGATGCCTATAAGCAATAAGCAAAGTTAAAATAGACTGGAAAATCTGGAATATTTTAACCACACAAATAAAACTCTCCAGCAAACTCAGTAGTTTCAAACTACTCCTTAAACAACATCTTAACCAATCCTGGTCCTGCACATCAACATCTTAACCAATCCTGGTCCTGCACATGACTGTCACAAGGTTAAGACTTTGTGTTCACCATATGATACTCTCCAAATACTCTCCTTAAACAGAATATTCTCACTGAAATGGCAAAAAATTTTATACATAACTGCTGCCAGTACAATTCATTAAGTTGCATGTGGGTTTTCTCTTTAGTAACTTCCACCACTGTAAAATTAGAATGTATAGATGTAACTACTGTTTGTGTATAACTGTAAATAGAAATGTAACTACTCTGTGTTTAACTTGAACTTAGTATAATGCTATGTAAGCAAATGGAGCTTTTTCTCCCCGGGCCTCCTCCAAAAATGGATATTACCCAGTCGGACTTTCCCTGTAAATAAAGACAAATGCATAAATAAAGACAAATACAAAGGCATAATCGAAGGACATCTGTAGGCCCTCAAGTATTCAACAAATTCCAGACGTTTTAGGATTTTTGCGTGAAAAAAATTGTACAACTATTTTTATACCCCTAGAGAAAGAAAATTGTTAGCAAGTTTTTTGAGACTTTAATGAGCTGGCAGATTTTAAAAATTCACTACAGAACACTGTCAAAAATATTGAGTGATCAAATGATCGTAACTAAGGAAATTAATCTTTTGAGATGGGATATGGGATACAGATGCAATGTCAGACTTTCTCAGTAATCATCTCCCAGTCTGTACAACCAGACTTCTCACACATCCACTTAAACAGCACATTTATAAAACAACAGACAACTTTTCCATGTTTAGAAATGTTCATTACTAAAGTATCACCTATGAACTTGAACATCCTAAAAATCATCCCCGTAGAGGATACTGTTAATGAATTATGCTTGGCCCTCATCAGACTAATAATTTAGTACAATGCTCCCTTTTGCATGTTCAATACCAGACACTTGCAACAATTGGATAGACCACAGAGGTTTCTCACCAAGAAATTACAGAGTACACAAAACAAGTCTTATGCGGAAAGACTAAAAGCCCTCTTACTGTATTCTGTCTCCCATAGGTTACTAAGGGGTGACCTGTGCCTGGCTTACAGGGCAGTGTGTGACCTGGCCATGACAGAAATGCTACATATTCATAAATCAAACTGCACAAAGGTCACTCGCTCCAGGGATTTTAACCTAGCCTCTGACATGAACAGGTCATGCTGGAGAGATAGCTACATCTCCCAGAGATTGACACTTCTCTGGAAGAAGCTTCTAATTCAGGTCTATATTTTTCTTCTTCTTCTTCTTTCGGCTTTTCCCAGTTAGGGGTCACCACAGCGGATCACCTGTCCGCTCATGATTGGCAGTGGAGTTTTACAGTGTCGAGTTGCCAGCCCGGCGCCCAACCTTCCACAGAAGGCACACACACATGCACACACTCACACCTGGGGCCAATTTAGAGTGTCCAATCCACCTACAGCATGTCTTTGGGATGTGGGAGTAAACCGGAGCACCCAGAGGAAACCCACACAATCACAGGGAGGATATGCAGACTCCGCACAGAAGGCACCCCAGCCGAGGATCAAACTGGAGAACCTCTTGCTGTCAGGGGACAACACTAACCGCTGCACCACTGTGGCCGCCCAGGTCTATATTAATTCATCGAAATGCATATTCATCGATGGCTAAACAGTGAAATTCATTACTGTGAGGCACAGAATTTTTCCCAGGGTTAGGAACAATGTCCCCTCGAGCACTCCGGCAAACTGCACTAAATCAAACCCACCCAAGTGCCCCCACACCACCCTAACTATATACACCAACTCCGAGATTGCACTACGGTGGGGAAAAGGGCAGTGTGGTACTGATGGCCCAGTAGTTCTTAACCCCGGGAAAAAGTCCGTGCTTTGCTATTATGAATTTCACTGATAGCCGACAATGAATTTGTATTTGACGAATACGTATTTTGATGAACTAATACAGACCCTCTAATTCACGTGAAACAGATCCTCTCCCTGACCCTCTTTAAACACAACCTAGATCAATGGATAGGTGACTGCAAATTCACTCCTAGGGTGGCAGACAAAGTCAGTATTAACTAACATAGGCCCTAGCCTCTGCGAAATTCACTCACCTAACCACTGATAATTGGGGCAACTTGGGATAAATATTGTTTGGCTTGTAAGGGCTCTAGGGCCATTAGCCTAAGGACCTTCTATGAACCTTCTAGCACTGGTTATCTAGGGTTAAATTATTCCCAGCTCCACTAAGTCTCCTCTTCAGTTTTTCACTTAAAACTAGTCTAACTCTCAACCTAAGCACTCAAAAAGCATCCTACAGTCCAGCACTTGCTCAGACCTAATAGCAAGCACTAATATACTCCGACACTTGACTGCCCAGCAGGGCAAGGCTCTTTATCCACCCCTCACCAACCAAGTGACTAAGCAGCTCACCCTACTATTCAGGCATGACCAAAGAGCAACTTCAGGTGTACTCTCCAGTCCAGCTGGTGAATCAGGGTATCCTGAGGCAATGTTACAACTGCCTCATGTACACAGACAGCCCTCTCCTCCTACCACAAAACATTAACATATGTGAGAGATGCAATTATACAGCCAAACTGGAGGCTAAGGTCTCTCCACCCAAGACTGGAACAGACAGTCATGAGGAGAAGGTTAACACTTGCACCACACCTCCAGCCTCACATAGATCTACTAAACCAGCACTGGCAAAAAAATACACATAAATATACAAAATCATAGGTTCATAGGTTCATACTAGGCTATCTGCCCTGGGGCAATTATAAGCCTAGCCCGATTCTGTATGGCTTACGCCACCCCTTGATTTGAGTATACTGTGCCCTTTTTAAGGTTTAGTTTACTGTGCCTCTGTCTAATAGTGACACGGGAGTAATCCCTGGGACAAACCTACGATCCCCCATCCACCTATCAAGATTCTTCTTGAAGAGATTCAGTGAGGTGCTCTGCCTCACATGAACTGGAATTCTATTCCAGAGCGAAGGGAGCCTCTGGGTTATGAACCTGTCCCTCCAGCAAGTTCTGTTTATTTCTGTGCTGAGGTTCAAGTCCTTCGAGCGTGTGGCTCTAAGGGATTTAGATTTACTGAGGTGGAGCATGTCCATTAATTCTGGATTTGACATAGCTTTGTATGTCAGGCATAGATCACCTCGAAGTAGGCGGTATGCAACTGAGTAGAGCTGGAGTTTTTTTAACCGAGCAGCATATAGCATCTGTTTGAGACCCTTGATCCTCTTGGTGAGATACTTTTGGGGTCTTTCTAATTGCTGCAGGTGTCGGGTAAGGTACATCCCAAAAGGGTCATTGTATTCTATGATGGGCATGATGAGGGATGAATAAAAGGGCACGATTACCTCTCTTGATCTAGATGTGAAAACCTTCGTGATGAGGTGGGCTATGTAGAACGTCTTTCTAACCACTTTGGCAATGTGGTTTTCAAAGGAGAGATTGCTATCAACTTGGGTCCCCAGGTCCCTAATAACTTTCTCTGTACTTAATGGGTTTCCGCCTATGTGGTAATTTGTGGGCACATTGTTTTTGCCAAAGGGTATGACTATACATTTTTTGGCATTTAGCTTTAAACCATGGCGCTGGCACCAGTTATCTGTCTCTGTGAGACCTTTCTGAAGGATGTTTGTGTCAGCTGGAGAGTTGATTATGGCGCCCAGTTTGCAGTCGTCTGCGAACTTGGTGAGCCATAGTCCTCCCACGCTTGCCTGTACCTCGGAAAAGTATATACCGAACAAGAGTGGTCCCAGGACAGAACCCTGTGGGACGCCACTTGTGACCGGTTTTGAGTCTGACATGGCTCCAGCAACTCTCACTCTGTGGGTTCTGTCTTTGAGCCAGTTTGCGACCCATCTTGTGACACAGGGGTTTATATTTAAGCTGGATAGCTTATCTATGATGCCCGAGTGGGGTATTGTGTCAAATGCCTTTGCAAGGTCCAGATAGGCTGTGTGGACTACCTTTCCTTCATCTATGGCTTTGGTGACTGTTTCGAAGAAGTCAACCAGGTTCAAAAGGCAGGATCTGCCCTTGACAAAGCCGAACTGGGTAGGATCTAGTGTCTGTAGGTCCCCAATGTCTTTGTTTATGAGCTCCATGATGATCCTCTCCATAGCCTTGCAGACTAAGATAGTCAGGCTTATGGGGCGATAGTTTCCAGGGTCCGTAGAGGCTCCACCTTTGTGGAGTGGGACCACTGTTGCTGTACGCCATTCTGTGGGCACATATCCTGTAGTGAGGCTGAGATTGTATAGCTGTTTTATTTGAGGGATTAGGTCCTCTTGGAGTTCATGTAGGACGCAACCTGGGATGCCATCTGGTCCCATGGAAGCAGTGTTTTTGCTTTGGAGAGGGCAGCCTTCACCTGAGCATCAGAGATGTTTGAGAGGCAGCCCTCTGCCGGGATAGATACTTGCTCTTTTGGGGGGGGGGGGTGGAGAAGTTTGCACTGAACCTGTCTGCCAGGATATTGGCAAAGTAGATGGACCACATAGAAGGATTTTCTAACTACTTTGGCAATATGACTGTCAAAGGAGAGATTATTATCTACCTGGGTCCCCAGATCTCTTATTACCTCTTCTGTGTTAAGGGGGCTGCCGCCTATGTGGTAATTCGTGGGTGTTTTGTTTTTCCCAAACGGATGACTATGCATTTTTTGGCATTTAGCTTAAGGCCATGACTTTGACACCAGGTATCTGTCTCAGTAAGGCCTTTTTGAAGGATGTCTGTGTTAGCCGGAGAGTCAATTATGGCTCCCAGTTTGCAGTCATCGGCGAACTTGGTTAGCCATATTCCTCCTGTGTTTGCCTGTACTTCTGAGAAATATATGCCGAACAGTAGGGGTCCCAGAACCGAGCCTTGTGGGACACCACTTGTGACTAGTTTAGAGTCGGACCTGGAGCCTGCTATTCTTACCGTGTTAGTTCTGTCTGTAAGCCAGTTGGCAACCCATCTTGTGACGTAGGGGTTTATGTTCAAGCTGGTGTGTTTTTCTATAATACCCGAGTGAGGAATGGTGTCAAATGCCTTGGCAAGATCAAGGTAGGCTGTGTGAACCACCTTTCCTTCATCTATGGCCTTGGTGACTGTCTCTAATAAGTCAACCAGGTTTAGTAGGCATGATCTGCCCTTAACAAAGTCGAACTGGGTCAGGTCAAGTGTTTGGAGGTTCCCAATGTCTTTGTTAATGAGTTCCATGATGATGCGCTCCATAGCCTTGCAGACCAGGCTTGTCAGGCTTATGGGGTGATAGTTACCAGGGTTAGTTGTGGCCCCTCCTTTGTGGAGTGGAATAACCGTTGCTGTGTGCCATTCTATGGGCACATAGCCTGTGGAGAGTCTGAGGCTGGACAGCGTGTTTAGGTGGGGGGTTAGTTCAATCTGTAGTTCGTGCAAGACACAGCCTGGGACACCATCTGGCCCCATTGATGCTGTGTTTTTGGCTTTTGAAAGGGCTGTTTTCACCTGTGCTTCTGTGATTTCTGGGACACTACACTTTTCCAGTATTGTTGTGGGCCCTTTTGAAGGTAAGAGGGAGGTGAAGTTTGCACTGAATCTATCTTCCAGGATGTTGGCAATGTCAGTAGGTTCAATATATTTTGTGCTATTTTGCACTAGCTCAGAGCATATCTGCGAGTTGCCACTTAGATTCTTGACATAGCTAAAGAAGGCTTTGTGGTTATCTTTCAAATCCTTGGGTATTTTTCTTTTGAACTTAGTCTTGGATGATTTTATGAGGGACCTTAGTTTCTTACTGATACTGATCAGGGATGGCTTTCCTTCTTAGGATTTGCTTTTTTTTTTAACTAGTTTCCTCCTTCTGTTGTATAACCTGTTTATAGCAGGGGTCCACCAGAGTGGTTTCCTTCTCTTAGGGGAATGAGTCTTGGTCTTGCTAGGGATGGCAGAATCCATGCATCCTTGTAGGTTCTCATAGAGTGCAATTGTAAAGGATTCTTCATCTTGGGCAGTGCTATCCTTTAGCGTGGGGGC
Source organism: Protopterus annectens (assembly GCF_019279795.1). Lineage (NCBI taxonomy): Eukaryota > Metazoa > Chordata > Ceratodontiformes > Protopteridae > Protopterus > Protopterus annectens. The sequence continues at coordinate 1,709,717,864 of NC_056729.1, read as the reverse complement.
TGTGAAACTTACCACCTCTGCCTTAAGTAAGGTGAAGTTTGCTTTAGAAAAGTTTTTCACTGTGGTTTTTTTGGTTGGGGGTGGTGGTGAGGTGTGGACATCCAGGGTGATTAGTTTATGGTCTGATCTAACCAGTGATGGGTTGACCTCCGGTACAGAACACCTGTCACCCATGTTGGTGATGACCAAGTCCAATATGTTGTGGCCTCTGGTAGGGAAGTTTACCAGCTGATCCAGGGCATTTGAGTTGATAAATTCCAGGAAGTGCTGAGCCTGGGAGTTTGTACTCGAGTAGTTTTCCCGGTTAATGGTAGGGTAATTGAAATCACCCAATATCAGGGTGTTCGGTAGGACCTTCATGTTTCCAGTGTCTCCAGAAAGGTGGAATGATGGTCGTGGGTCATGGAGGGTGATCTGTAGCAGGCCACAATTTGCACTGCAGATTTGCCCAATGTTAGTTGCACATGGATGATCTCAGAGGTATCATGCTGCGCCACTAACCTGGAGGTGTAAGTATCCTTGAGGAATATAGATACACCCCCTTCTTTTGTGTTTCAGTCCATGTTCTGTGGCCGAAATGTGTGGTATGAGTTGTAGCCCAGTAGTGCTGGAGTGCTCTCTGGAGCCTTGAACCAGGTTTCAGTTACTGCACAGATGTCGACATTCTCCATACCTAGGAGTGCTTCGAACTCATGCATTTTGAGATTTAAACTCCTGGCGTTGAGTAGCATAACCCTCATTTTTTACTTGTGTTGTTTAAGGTGGTGGGTTTGAATTTTGAGCCTTGCCTAAAAAAGGCACTATGGGGGCAGCAAGAGCCTTGGCCAGTATTCGAAAGCCAAGGGGTGACAGGTGCAAGCCATCTCTTGCGAAGCAACGCGGCTTGTCAAGCATGTCATCCCAGGCTGACAGACACTGGATCCTGTTTGAATGACACCAGAAGCTTAGCCAATTGTTGAAATTGATCATTTTTTCTTTATACTGAGTTATCATTCTTGGTGAGGGCAGGATGCTACTCAGGGTCAGGGTCATACCTGCCTGGGCTACATGATCAGAGAGCTCTTCCATGTCTCTCTTCATGTAGTCCAGGGAGGTACATCTCAGGTCATTCACACCAACATGAACAATGACAGAGTCATATTTGTACTTGTTCCGGAGTGAGCTGAGTGCTTGTGTTATGTGGTGGATTCTGGCTCCCGATAGGCAGCTAACAGTAACCTTCTCCTTGTCCAGCCTAGTGAGTGGGGTGTCAGTGTGCCTGACTATTGAGTCACCTATTACTAGTGTGTTAAGTGTGTCATTTCGCCTTAAGGGCTGTGATTGTGCAGCACATTGATTTTGTGTTTTATGTGTTGTCTGGTTTTTGACGGGAGGTGCAGGTTTTGTGGATGTGTGCTTTGGAGCTCTCTGATGCTTTTGCAGGTTTTTATTTGGAGCCCCTCATTATCACTCTTCAAGAAAAGCCTTGATGAGTGGATGGGTGACAGAAAATACACCCCTGGGATCACTTCATTGGCTCTGCTTGACAGAGGCTCAGTTAATTAATCAATGGGGTGGCGAAAGCCGGCACACTCTGGCTAGGCTTAAAATTGCCCTTGGGCAGATAGCCTAGTACCTACCTATGAACCTATGAACCTATTAACAACTTTCCTAAATAGTTTTGCACCTCCGAATAGAAAGAGACTAAAAAAAATAATGCAATGTGGCTATCAAAAAGAGTAGAATGCTAATGCAGGATAGAGAAAAAGCATGGAAAAAGTGGCAAAAATATAAAACACCACAATATCTCAAAAATGTCATCATACTAAACAGCAAGTCAATGAAGACAAAAAATATACTATAGCAACTTTCAGAGCAGTAGTATCATCATCATCATCTTCTTTCGGCTGCTCCTGTTAGGGGTCACTACAGCGGATCATCTGTTTCCATTTCTTCCTGTCCTCTGCATCTTGCTCTGTTACACCAACCACCTGCATGTCCTCTCTCACCACATCCATAAACCTTAACCTACTTCTTTTCCTATTACCTGGTAGCTTCATCCTTATCATCTTTTTCCCAATATACTCAGCATCCCTCTTCAGCACATGTCCAAACCAATGTAATCTTGCCTCTTTGGCTTTGTCTCCAAACCTTCCAACCTGGGCTGACCCTCTAATATACTTATTCCTAATCCTGTCTTCCCTCATCACACCCAGTGCAAATCTTAACCTCTTTAACTCTGCCACATCCAGCTCAAACTCCTGCCTTTCTGTCAATGCCATTGTCTCCAATCCATATAACATAGCTGGTCTCACTACCCTCTTCTAGACCTTCCCTTTCACTCTTACTGGTACTCGTCTGTCACAAATCACTCCTGACACTCTTCTCCACCCACTCCATCCTGCCTGTACTCTCTTCTTCACCTCTCCTCCACATTCACCATTACTCTGAATTGTTGATCCCAAGTATTTAAACTCATCCACCTTTGCCACCTCTACTCCCTGCATCCTCACCATTCCTCTATCCTCCCTCTCATTCACGCACATATATTCTGTCTTAGTCCTGCTGACTTTCATTCCTCTTCTCTCTAGAGCATATCTCCACCTCTCCAGGGTCTCCTCCACCTGTTCCCTACTCTCACTACAGGACATAATGTCATCTGCAAACATCATAGTCCACGGGGACTCCTGTCTGATCTCGTCTTTAAACCTGTCCATCACCATTGCAAATTAGAAAGGGCTCAGAGTTGATCCTTGATGTAACCCCACCTCCACCTTAAACGCATCCGTCACTCCCAGCTCAGACCTCACCGCCGTCACACTACCCTCGTGCATATCCTGTACCACTCTTACATACTTCTCTGACACTCCTGACTTCCTCATAAAATATCACAACTCCTCTCTAGGCACCCTGTCATATGCTTTCTCTAAGTCTACAAAAACACAATGCAACTCGTTCTGACTTTCTCTGTACTTCTCCCTCAACACTCTCAGAGCAAACATTGCATCTGTAGTGCTCTTTCCCGGCATGAAACCATACTGCTGATCACTAATCATCACGTCCCTTCTTAACCTAGCTTCCACTACTCTTTCCCATAACTTCATGCTCTGACTGATCAATGTAATCCCTCTGTAGTTACTACACCTCTGTACATCACCCTCATTCTTAAAAATCAGTACCAAAACACTTTTTCCCCATTCCTCAGGCATCCTCTCACTTTCCAAGATTTCATTAAACAATCTAGTTAAAAACTCCATTGCCATTTCACCTAAACACCTCCAAGCTTCCACAGGCATGTCATCTGGACCAACAGCCTTTCCATTCTTCATCCTCTTCATAGCTATCCTTACTTCCTCCTTGGTAATCCATTGTACTTCATGGTTTACTATCCCCACATCATCCAACCTTCTCTCCCTCTCATTCTCTTCATTCATCAACCCCTCAAAGTACTCTTTCCATCTGCTCACTTGTGAGTATGTTTCCCTCATTATCCTTTATCACCTTTACCTGCTACACATCTTTCCTAGCTCAGTCCCTCTGTCTAGCCAGTCGGTACAGGTCCTTTTCTCCCTCCTTAGTGTCCAACCTTTCATACAACTCTCCATATGCCTTATCTTTAGCCTTCACCACCTCTCTCTTTGCCATGCACCTCCTCTCCTTATACTTCTGTCTGCTTTCTTCATCTCTCTGACAATCCCACTTCTTCTTTGTGTACATCCTGGCCAAAAATTCAACCCTAACCCCTCTCCCAATAACTCACCACTTGAAACTGCAATAGAATTAAACTTTTATTTCATTATTAGTATAGCATCCCTAACCAACGATTCCCCAACATTCGATCCCAACCCTGCCCAACAGCTACATATCACCACATCAGCTTGTGCCCACATCCTGTATAAAACTACTATTAAACAAATTCAAACCATACTGTACTTCAACTGATGACCTTCCAGGTGAGTAACTTGAAATAGCAGCCAACAGCAATGCCTGTCCTGTCCTGTCTCAATCCTTATAAATAGGTCAGATTGTTCAAAAACTACTTATCCAAAATGACACTCCATGCTCTCTCTGTACCACCCAGGCACCAGTGGCATACTACAAGGTTTTGTTATTGGTCCCTTCCTCTTGAGCATTCTCATAACACCCATCACACATCTGCATAACAAGATTCACTAATACAATACTCAGATGACTTTACACTCATATGCACATTTCAAAAAATTACTTAGGAAGTTAACAGTTACGGAAATTGTAACACACAGCTCATGCTCAACCCCCTCTAGAAAACTATTTTTCCCCTAAATCCTTCTATCTAATGAAAACACATTTTAAATCCTTTGTCTAAATAATACAAAAGTTGAAGTCCCTTCTCATAGCAAATTATTAGGGATTATAATGGATTATAATCTTAAATTTGATCTGCATGTAGAAAACTGCATTAAAAACTCACCAAAAACTAGGGAAGCTTTCATCATCATCATCATCATCTTTCGGCTTTTCCCGTTAGGGGTCGCCACAGCGGATCATCTCTTTCCATTTTTTCCTATCCTCTGCATCTTGCTCTGTCACACCAACCGTCTGCATGTCCTCTCTCACCACAACCATAAACCTTATCTTAGGCCTTCCTCTTTTCCTCTTACCTGGCAGCTCCATCCTTAGCATCTTTTTCTCAATATACCCTCATCCCTCCTCAGCACATGTCCAAACCAACGCAATCTCATCTCTCTTGCTTTGTCTCCAAACTGTCCAACATGAGCTGACCCTCTAATGTACTGATTCCTAATCCTATCCATTCTAGTCACACCGAGTGCAAATCTTAACATCTTTAACTCTGCCACATCCAGCTCTGACTCCTGCCTTTTTGTCAATGCCACTGTCTACAACCCATATAACATGGCTGGTCTCACTACCCTCTTTTAGACCTTCCCTTTCACTCTTACTGGTACCCGTCTGTCACAAATCATTCCTGACAATCTTCTCCACCCATTCCACCCTGCCTGTACTTTCTTCTTCACCTCTCTTCCACATTCACCATTACTCGGAACTGTTGATCCCAAGTACTTACTCGTCCACCTTTACCAACTCTACTCCCTGCATCCTCACCATTCCTCTACCCTCCCTCTCATTTGCACACATATATTCTGGCTTAGCCCTGCTGACCTTCATTCCTCTGCTCTCTAGAGCATATCTCCACCTCTCCAGAGTCTCCTCAACCTGATTCCTACTCTCACTACAGATCACAATGTCATCTGCAAATATCATAGTCAACGGGGCCTCCTGTCTGATCTCATCTGTCAACCTGTCCATTACCACTGCAAATAAGAAAGGACTCAGAGCTGATCCTTGATGTAATCCCAACAAAACCTTAAATGGATCTGTCACTCCCACTGCAGTCCTCACCACTGTCACACTACCCTCGTACATATCCTGTACCACTCTTACATACTTCTCTGCACTCCCGACTTCCTCATACAATACCACAACTCTTCTCTAGGCACCCTGTCATATGCTTTCTCCAAGTCTACAAAGACACAATGCAACTCCTTCTGACCTTCTCTGTATTTATCCAATAACACTCTCAGAGCAAACATTGCATCTGTAGTGCTCTTTCCTGGCATGAAACCATACTGCTGATCACTAATAATCACCTCCCTTCTTAACCAGCCAAAAACTTTCTCACCAACAAAACTAAAACTGTGCTTGCCACTACTTACCGCTGCCCTTCATTGGCCCAGTAATCGAGGAGCATCAGTCCTCATCACTGGCAACAGTGGAGAATGTACACACTGGGAGGACGACAAGTACACACTCAGTAAAGTGCAATTTCCCATAACTCATTACAGCCAAGTGACGCCTCCAGGTGCATCTGCAGCTAACTCCTACTGACGCATGTAGGCATCAGTTATTGCTTGTTCATATTTGCATCAATAATTCCAAAAACCATGCTGTGTACAAGATTTTTAAAAGATTTCATCTTAAAGCTTACACAATGTCAAACTCAACTGCATTAATATTTGACCTCTGTCTAGTGCTAATAAATAAATATTAACTTGTTTTTATGATTTTAATTTACATAAATATAATTTTCACATCATTTGAATATCTCAACAACCAAGTAACACAGACAGAACTCCTTAGCCTCATATGAAAGCTCTCAGTTAGGTGAACATAATGCTGCTGATAGTCTGTGTGTAACTTGAGTGGTTACTGACATATTAAAAGGTAGTTATTCTGTTTACTGTGACTTATAAAATTTTGCCTAGATGAACTAGAAACTGAAGAATACTACCACTACAAAAATAACTTGTGCTGAAGAGTTTGCCATTCATACTTCTTCCATAACCCCTGTTGTTCCAGAGATATGAACACTTGTTTGAAATGTGAGGACATAATTTGATTCTGCCAAAAGGCTTAGCCTCCGCCCATTGGAAGTTACAGTGCACACCTCCTGAGCTCCATTGGATTGAATGAGTTAAGAGCACACAGAGATCACAGTCAGTCTGGGGCTGGTTTCTCCCTCTTTCCTGAGATCCCCAATAAGACTGCCCACTGGCACAGCTATAGGATTGAGATCTCAGCTGAGGGGCCAAACCAAGATCTCCAGTACCCTTTTTGTCCAACCAGTGCTTCATGTCCCTCCCCAAGTAGCTGATACACACACTCTCTGATGTTTGATTTACACACACACACACACACACACACACACACACACACACACACACACACACACACACACACACACACACACCTGGGAAAGGCTGACACAGGTTTACTAGATATGCCCCCTTCTGCCCAGACCATAAGGTAGTTTTTACTGCCACCAGCCACTACTTATCAGCTATTTTAAGGCCCTTAACAAAGGGTATCCAATCCAACTGTGTAATGTTACTATTAATCCAAATTGTAATCTGACCAAGAGCAAGGCTATTTTGGAGTGGCCTGTACAGTGTCACCATATAGATATGCAAGTATTTTAAGAGCTTAAATATCTGTAAACAAACCAGCCACAATTAAACATTTTAAACGTATTTAATAATAAATAATAAAAGAACAAGACAATACTCATTAAGTAATTATTTACATCAGAGCTAAAAATCACAGGAAATATTTAAAACAACATTGTGCATTTTGTATGTGTCTTTCCACCTAACAAGAACATCCACTCATCACCACATCTGCACTTGCCTTACTGTAAATAAGTTTCTAGGGCATAGTAACTCTTTTAGATTCAGATGGGAATATAGTAGAGTGTAGCTTAAATGTTCTCTTTATTTATTTGAGACTGTCCTACAGTCCCTCTGTCAGTTCTTAAATTAATATCAAATATTACTGGTGGTTAGCTTGGATAACATCACTTTTTGACACCTGACTTTTGTTCCCAAGCTAAACCCCCTTTGTCAGAAACTAATATAATTTAGCATCTCTCTGTGAAACATACATATCACTCAGATGCTTACAAATCCTGGAAGTCATAAAACAATAAAACACTTCTTCATCTCAAACCTAGTAATTACTTTTCTTTCAAGACAATACAAAAAACTCCCAGCTGTAGACATTGTGTCTGCTACTGCACTGAAAATGAGAGATAACATCTTCTGTTTATGGCCCAGTAATTATAAAAAAAAATTTAATTTCAACTATTTTCTCTGCATTTTTTCAAGTTAACCTCCTGCATTCCAGTTTCCATTAAACATATACATCTATACAGTCACAATAGTGCAGGTTCATTCCTGTTCTATTGCAATAGGGCATGCTTTGGTTACATTTTAGCTCAGGACTTTGCACACACTTCTGTATAAATCATATCAATATTCATAAATGACATAGAAATATTTACAAAACTTCCCAATAGCTGGGTTGGCAGTGTGACATTTCTTCCCCACAAAAAACTCAAGCTAGTTTTTCAAGTGACGTTGAGAAACTCTGCTTGAGAGTGTTGGCTATCTGGGAATACCTCACCACATTCCCTGTCTTGAGAGCCCATTTGTATTGGCATTGCTAACCCCACTGTGGTGCTGCACTGTCATATCATATGCCTGCAACCCTAGGCTCCACTTTTGTAAGTTGGTATTTTGCTGGTTGGCTCAGTGCAGCCATGTTAAGGGACTGTGGTCTGTAACTACAGTGAATTTCCTTCCATACAGATAAGTACCCACAATATGGCTAGACATTCCTTTTCTACAGCTGCATAACATTCCTCCCTGGGTTGGAGCCTAAGACTGAGATATACCACTGGGTGTTCTTCTCCCTCTGAGGAGACCTGGCTGAGTACAGCCCCTCATCCCATGGTTTAAAGCATCCATCTACACAGCAAATTCTTTGCTGTAATCTGGACTGGCTAACACAGGGAATCCTCCCGAAGCTCCTTAAAGCTTCTGGAATGCCTGCACATATGCTGGTTCCACACTAACTTATCTGGCTTGTTTTTTCCTTATCAGATCTGAGAGGGGAGCAGCCATGGTAGTATAATTAGGGACAAACTTTCTGTAGTACCCTGCTGTCCCTAAGAATGGCCTTACCTGCTTTTTGGTAACAGGGACAGGCCAAGCCTGAACTGCTTCCACTTTGGCAGGTTCTAGCCTGATCTTACTACTCTCCACTCTATGTCCCAGGTAGGAGACCTCTGCCATACCTACCTGACACTTACTGGGCTTAATTGTCAACCCTACCCTCTGTAGTCTGCCTTGCACCTCCCTGACATGCTGAAGGTACTCTTGCCAGGAATGGCTATAGATGGCAATATCATCTAAGTAAGCAAGGGCAAAATCTCCTTCTCCTGCTTGGATACGATCTACCAGCCTCTGGAAAGTCACTGGGACATTTTTCATCCCAAAGGGCATCTTTGTGAACTCATACAAGCCAAAAGGAGTCACAAAGGCTGACTTCTCTCTAGTGCTGGGAGTCAAGGCCACCTGCCAGTAACCCATGATAAGATCAGTGATGGTAAGATACTTAGCCCCACCCAGCTGTCTAGGTCTTCAACTGTCCTAGGCATAGGATAAGCATCTGACTCTGTGTGACTATTGAATTTCCTGTAGTCCACACAGAACCTGGTGCTGACATCCTTCTTTGGTACCAGCACCACTGGGGAGGCCCAGGGACTGCTGGAGTCTTGAATTACCCCTAGTTCCAACATTTCCGGTATCTCCTCCCTCAGAATCTGTTTCACTCTCTCAGGAACCCTATAAGGGGCCTGCTTAATGGGCCTTTGGGGTCCTTTATCCACATGGTGCTGCACCAAGTGGGTCCACCCTGGTTTCCCAATGAACATGTCCCCAAACTCCTGTAACACTGTACAGAGTTTTCAAACCTAGGTAGGGGATAGCTGCTGGGACATTGCTACCCCTTCCACTGAGGTGTCAGTCCAAGCCTCACTGAGGAGATCAGTCACTAGATCCCCCTCAGACTCCTCTTGCCATCCACTGCAAATACTTAGCACAAGGGCCTCCCTGTCATGGTAAGGTTTCATCATGTTAACATAGTATAATTTGTGCCCCTGCCTCCTGCCTAGCAGTTCTGCCATGTAGTTAACATCTCTGACCTTCCTTACCACCTTGTAGGGTCCCTCCCAAGCTGCCTGCAGCTTGTTGTCTTTGACAGGAATGAGAACTATTACCTGCTGCTCTAAAAATACCCTCTGGCTCAAGGATTCATGTCATACCAAATCTTTTTCTGCTGTTGGTCTTCTGCCAGGTTAATTTGGGCCAAGCCCATGAGTTCTCTGAGCTTTGTCCTGAGGTTTAAGACATATGCCACAACAGACTCCTTGTGGTTTTCACAGTCACCCTCCCACTCATCTCAAAACAAATCTAGAGGTCCCCTCACTCTATGTCCATACACCGACTCAAATGGTGAAAAACTTGTGGATTTCTGGGGCACCTCTCTCTAAGCAAACAACAGATGGGGCAGATATTTGTCCCACTCCCTCTTAAACTGGTCTGCACATGCCTGTAGCATCACCTTGAGTGTAGAGTTTAACATCTCAACAAGACCATTACTCTGGGTATGGTAGGGGGTGGTCTTTAGGTGTTTCACCCCACAGTGCTTCCACAGACAAGCCAGCAGGTCTGACATAAAATTGGCACCTCTGACAGTCAGTATTTCTTTTGGGAAACCTACCCTGCTGAAAATCACTAACAAAGCATTTGTCACCCTTTCTGCCTCAGTGGAGGACAGAGCCACCACCTCAGGGTATCTGGTAGCATACTCTATTGCCACTAGGATATACTTTTTCACTGTGGAACTTGGGGTACTCAGAGGCCCCACAATATCCATAGCTACCTTCTGAAATGGCTCCTCAGTCACAGGCAAAGCATCAAAGGAGCTTTCACCTTGTCTCTTGCCTTGCCTACCTTTTGGCATTGCTCACAGGTCCTGCAGTACCCTGTTATATCTGTAGAAATCCCAGGCCAATAAAACATCTGCTTAATATGTCTCTTGGTATGCTTTATGCCCATATGACCTTCAAAGGGAATATCATGGGCTATGGCTAGAGGTGCCAGATGATAGGCTCTGGGCACTGCCAACTCCTGTACTCTCTCACCCTCTAACCCTCCCACAGGGTCCACTCTCTATGCAGTAACCCTTTGTCCCAGTATACAGATTTCCCCTTCCCTTGAAAATCAGGTGCCTTACTAGCTTCCACTCTCAGGCCTTGTAATGTAGTGTCTGAGAGCTGAGCCTGTCTCATCTCTCTCTCTTGGTAACCCTTCCCAGCTCCCCTTCCACAGGAAGTCTGGCATCCTCTGACAGTGGTGCCTCACTGTCAACCTGGGTGCTGCTACTCACCTCTGGCCTTGCAGTCATGCTGTCCAATGGAACATCAGTAGCCACAAGCAGCTGTGGCTCACCTTCAGTCTCACTGCTACTAGGTAGCTCCCTCAATGAAGTAACCACCTCACCAGTTCTGGCTGCAAGTGTGTGGTCTGTCTGGGCTATCAGACCCACATGCTTCTCTGCAAGCCTGACTGCATGTAACTGCAAGTATACAAGGTACTGCATTATCAGAATAATTCCCTATCCTGACAACATCTGCGGGGATATCCTCAAATACACCTACTTGCTTGCTTCCTTTTCCACCCTCCCAGTCAAGGTGAACTCTAGCCAAAGGTATTTGGAATGGGGTCCCTCCTAGTACTCTGACTGGAGTAGACTGCCCAGGCAAGTAGTGCTCCTCTTTAACCATTGCAGGCTTCACAATGGTTAGGCCAGAGGCTGTGTCTCTCTTAGCAGTGGCCTCTTTCCCATCCACTAATATAGGATATAACCTCTTGCGGTAGTTTGGTACCCTTGTTGTCTCAAGACAACTTACTGCTGGCATTCTTTCATTCCCACCTTTTGTTCCCCACCTTGCCTCCCTGGGCATCTATATGCTACATAGCACCACTAGTTGCATTTAAAACATTTAACCCTTGGTCCTGGATGTGTACCTGGACTAGTGGCTTCCACTGCTACTGGTGGACTCTGTTGGGGTGGTCTGGACTGCCCACCATGGGTTCCCTTAGACCCATGAGCAGTATTGGGTATGTCTTTCCAGTGCAGTGATGCTTTGCTTGCTAGGTGTAGGTCTCCATTTTTCCCCAACTCATCTGCAGTATTGCATTGTCTGTCAGCTAATCAGATTCTCTTGTCCTCAGGCTAAGTCCAAAGGGCTTGTTTCCTCACCAGAAGGTCTGCCAGCCCTTCAAAAGTGGTGACCTGACATCCACTCACCCACCTGTGAAAATAAGTGGTTAGTTCAGCAATATATTCACACACACTTTCATCTACCTTACATCTTTGCTCAAGAAACTTTTTCCTATAAGCTTCAGGTGCTAACTTAAAACATTCTAAAAAACAGTTTTTTACAGTTTTATAATTTAAGCAATCAGTATCAGTCAATTTAGAATTAGCATTTACAGCTTGACCATAAACGGGAGTCAGGATCTGTACCCAGAGTTCTTGGTCAACATTATACTGTTTACATACCATTTCAAACATAGGAATGAATGAAACTATCAAAATTATCTCCCTCTGTAAATTCTGAAGAAATGTACTGACCTTTGTTGCTTCTGTGGTTCGTTTCCTCCCTTCCCCATTACCTCCATGACTCTGGCAAAGAGTCAGCATCTCCTCCTCATGTTGCCTCTGCCTCTCATTCTTCTCTCTCTGCTCCTTCCATTTCCATTTGTTTCTCCTGCTATGGTCTCTCTGCTGATTCTGTTTCCAAATGTTTGGCCTCCAGTTCAAGTCATTTTAACTCCAGTTGGATTTTTAAGTCCTCTGTGGAAAGGTTGAACTACCCATTTTCTGAGAGTTGCACATTTCCAAGGCCAGTCTGATTGTCCTCCTGGTTGCTATTCTTTGATGCAGCTGTGCTTAAGGCTGCAGTAATTTCTGCTTTAGTCAGGTTTCCATGCAGCCAGTCCTTTGGCCTGGCATATCTCAGCCAACTGGCTCCTTGTCAGCTTGCCATACTCCTCTTTAGGCATGCTTGCCTGCTCTCCCTGACTAACTAAGCTACCAAAAAAAAAAATAAAAATAAAACAATTGTGATATGAAACTCTGAATGTTCACTGTTTGGCTGATTGAGAACAAAAACACATTCAGTGACCACTGTTTACAGGCTACAGGAATTCAATATCCACACCACTACTAATCAATTAATATGTGATGAGGCTATCCCACCACTGCCAACCAATTAATATGTGATGTGGATATCCCACCACTGCCAACCAATTAATATGTGATGTCCCTGCACTGGCCCAGTAATCAAGGAGTCTCAATCCTCACCAATGGCAACAGTGAAGAAAATACACACTGGGAGGATGATAAGTATACACACAGTAAAGTGTAATTTCCCTTAAGAGCACACAGAGATCACAGTCAGTCTAGGGCTGGCTTCTCCCTCTTTCTCCAGATCCCCAATAACACTCCCCACTGGCACAGCTATGGGGTTGAGATCTCAGTTGGGTGGCCAAACCAAGATCTCTAGTACCCTCTCTGTCCAAGCAGTGTTTTGTGTCCCTGCCCAAGTAGCTGACACACACCCTCTTTGTAGTCTGATTTATACACACACACACACACACACACACACACACACACACACACACACACACACACACCTACCTACCTACCTGAGAAAGGCTGGAACAGGTTTACTAGCTATGCCTCCTTCTGTCCAGACTACAAGGTAGATTCCATTGTCACCAGCCACTACTTATCACCTACTTTAAGGCTGTTAGCAAAGGGTATCCAATCCTACTGTGGAATCTTACTATTAATCCAAATAGTAGTCTGACCAAGAGAAGGCTATTTAGGAATGGCCTGTACAGTGTCACCATATAGAGATGCAGGTACACTAAGAGCTTATATATCTCTAAACAGACCAGCCACAATTAAAAGGTTTAAATATATTTAATGATAAATATATTTAATAATAAATAATAACAAATAATAAAAGAACAAGACAATATTCAGTAAGTAATCAGTTACATCAGAGTTCAAAATCACAGGAAATATTTAAAAAAACATTGCAGGACAGTTACAAATAAAAAAGAAAACATCTAAGCTATACTTTACTATATTCCTATTCCTATCTGAAGCTAAAAGAGTTACTATGCCCTAAAAACTTACAGCAAAGCAAGTGCAGATGTGGTGATGAGTTGATGTTCTTGTTAAAATGCACAGTCTCTCTCAGAGAGTTCATAAATTAATATCAAATATTACTGCTGGGTTAGCTTGGATGACATCACTTTTTAACACCTGACTTTTGTTCCCAATCTAAACTCCCTTTGTCAGAAACTAACAGAATTTAGCATCTCTCTGTGAAAAATATATCTCTCAGATGTTTGCAGATCCTGGAAGTCATAAAACAATAAAACATTTCTACATCTCAAAACTAGTAATTATCTCTCTTTCAAGGCAATACAAAAAACATCCAGCTCTAGTGTCTGCTACTGCACTGAAAATGAGAGGTAACATCTTCTGTTTATGGCCCAGTAATTATAAAAAAAATTAATTTCAACTATTTTCTCAAATTTTTTTCATGTTAACTGCCTGTGTTCCAATTTCCATTAAACATATACATATAAACAGTCACAATAGTGTAGATACATTCCTGTTCTATTCTAATAGGGCATGCTGTGGTTACATTTTAGCTCAGTTCTTTACATACACTTCTGTATAAATCATATCAATATTCACAAATGACAGAATTATTTACAAAATTCCCGATAGCTGGGCTGGCAGTTTATGACTCTGACATCCTTACTAACCTCTAGGTATTAGAAAAATCAAAACTTGTACAATTATGTAATAAAGTGGCTCAAGTTGTAGCAAAAAACCCTTTCAGAACACACTGCTGTATAGCACTGAAAAGCCCAAACTGGTTAGAACTACCCCTTTGAGCTAACAAATACATAGCTTCTTACCACCTATAAATTTATCCAGCATCCATCGGCTTGTCCAGCAGTAAATACCATTCTATACAGCCATGTTCCCAATTATCCATTATAAGCCAATGACCAAAAAGCTCCTCTCTGGCCACAAACCTATGAAATCTGCCTCATACCATGTTGCTAAGGCCTGGAACATCTTACCTATATCCGTCAGGTCAATACCCTCCCTCCAGTCCTTTAAAAACATTCTGGTAGACTTTCTACTCAAAATCTGTCTCTGTTCTTCTTCAACCACAGGATAAACTATATCCCTAAAAATGAACAAGTACCTATTCACACCTTACACCTCCTTACTCTCCCGTCTTAACTAACTTGTTTAGTTTAATCGGTTTCTCTCCTTTGACTCTCTTTCTAAATATGCATTACCCTGTTTATTCTCTCACTTCATATTGCAGTTCTTGTTTGTATTATAATAACTTACCTTTAACTTCTCTATAAGTTGGCTAAAATTTCTCTAAGTATTAAATCATTGTCATAAAAGTTGCATCTATTCTTAACCAATGTTTTCACATTATGTCTAATTTGGTATAATTGTTTTAAACTGTAGATGTTTTTGTATTATTTTTGAAGATTGTAAAATTATTGCTCTTAAAATATTTTTGTAATACTTTGAAGCTTTTCTCCCCGGGCCTCCACTGAAAATGGGCACCTATGCAGTCAGACCTTCCTAGTAATCAAATGTCAATAAATAAGTAAATAATAAAATCTGAACTACCTGGACACAGTAAAGCTTCAATAAGTTTAATGGTAGTAGCTGCCAAAGAATCAGTCACTAGAAAATGGAAATCAAAATCCAAACCAAATGTAAATGAATTACTGAATATTGTAAAGCAGATAGAATAACTGGAAGTAGGGTGTTATGAAAAGGGAAGAAGCAAATCACATAGAAATAAATGCAATTTGTGGAAACAATATATGCAGAATAATGTTCAGGAGGAGGAGAGAAATTTAAGGGGGTGTTCTACAGGGACTTGAGTCCCAAGTGTTTGAAAACCACTATCTCAAAAGCAGAGACAAGGAGAGCTTTGTAGCTAATGTGGGATACTGCTCATGCTCGAACACAAGTATGAGTTTGGGAAAGCAGCCATGGGGAGTGGCACAATAGTTTTGGGATTAGGGAGTAGGAGGGGAAATTTTGGATTAGGGTGGAGGAAGGGAGTTTTAGATTTAGTGAGTGGGAGAAGAGTTTTAAGGGTTAGTGATCAGGGAATTTAGGTTTAGGGAGTGGGTTTAGAGTTTTAGGTTTATAGATAGACCAAGGACTTTAGAGTTGGAGGTGAGGGGGAAGTAGAGGTTTAGGGTTAAGGACCAAGGAGTCTGGTTGAGAACCAGGTGGGAGTTTTAGGTTTAGGGTTTAGGCTCTGGTAGGGTTATATAGTTGATAGGATCAGGTGTGGAAAGGGCTATGTAGGAAAGGAAGTACAAGTTAGTGGGAGGTTAAGCAATTGCTTTTTTGGGAAAGTGGCCGCAAATAGGTATGTTGTGAGCTACTAGCATGCAACCTGTATTCGACCCAATTTAATGTATGGCAGAGCCTGAGTCATTTATGTAATGTACTAGTGAATTAAAATCATTGACAAGAAAACATATATGTATACTCTATGAAAATAATTATAGAAATTAAGTTATGGTTTTCTTTTCAGTACTGTATGTGACTACTGTCACTTTTTTTTTAATGTAATTCTTAATAAAGATTTTAAAAAACTGAAAAAGGAAGGAGAAATGGGTAGAATTTATAAAGGGAAAATATCCCCAGGAGAACAAACCTGATGCTTAGTGGCTCAAAACAAAAATGAAAGAATACGCCTAGGCCTAAGAAAAAAATAAGAAAAAAATAAATCAGGAAGTTACAGAAAAGGACATCAAAACTTTAAGTTCACCTTATGCTTCCCATACATTTTTTGACAGAATGATTTGGATACTTCCTGTGGTTGCTTACTTTCAGTGATGTCTAACAAAAACAATAAATATCTATATCTAATACACACCAAAGTGTATTGTGGGATAGGGATGTTTGGGATCTTGAGAAGGTTTTACTTGTCAATGCAGTCCTTATGTCAGTTGGCTTTAGTTCTGCTGCTTTACTGAGTATGGACCTCCTGTTATCAGACATAATGAGCCCTGTGGTACACTAGTACTGACAGGAAGAAAAGGAGAAAATGTGAAGAGCCATTTAATAGTATCTATCGATAAAGTAGTTGTAAACCATAGTTGTGTGGGTTGTGATAGGCAGAGGGAACGCAGATGGTAGCTGAGGTTTTGGTGAGAAACTAGGCCAAAAGCTTTAGAGAGATCAAGGAGTGCACAGGAAACAAGTGTGCCTTCATCTCTAGCTTTGTTAATAGTAGCTGTGAAAGTTTATAAGGCCGTGGTAGTGCTATGGGTAGGTCTAACACCATGCTGTGTGGGGATCAGGAGCTTTTCCTGAAGGACACCGTAAAACTCCACTGCTAATCATGAGCGGGCAAGGTGATCCACTGTGGCAACCCTTAACCGAGAAAAACAGAAAGAAGAAGAAGAAGATGTTGAAGAAGTTGTTTGTGAATGTACTTCTCCAGAATATTTGACAAAGGGGATAATATGGTGATAAGTCTTGAACTGGTTATGTCAGAGGAGGTTCTTCCTTTATGAAGGGTGATGATGAAGCAAGTTTTCCATAGAGAAGGAACATATGATTCCTTGATAGATCTGTTAATTAGAATAAACACAACACAGGCTCTGACAGCCAGCTTGAGATACCTCTGCTGGGAGGTTATCTACTAAAGAAGAGCAGGGTTTCAGTTTAAGAAGTAGCCATTTGATTTACGAGGTTGGGATGGGTTTTAGGGTGAAATGGGGGGTGTGCATTCTGGGGAGTGAGCATGACAGGATTGTTGGGAGGAAAATCCCATAGTAAGGGCATTAATTCTTTCTATTAAAATGTGTGTTAAATTGACCAACTATTTTGGAGAGAGTTTATCTGTGGCAGGACTAGGAGTGGTGGATGTTCCAGGGTGGATTATACTGTTAATAAAAGACCAGAATTTTTTAAGGTGAGAAGACTGATTTAGTAAGGGGTTACTGAAGTAGATTTTCTTGTCTATGATAATCTGTCTTTTAGTACAGTTGCGTTGCTTTTGGGGAGATGTATATTCTAACCATTCTTTTCATGAACTGTCTTTTTCATTCATTAGTGCCTGCTTTGAGTGGATAACCAAGGAGTATGAGGTTATTCTTTTTTCTTTTTATTCTACTAGGACGCGGATTATTGAGTGTTTTCAGGAAAAGTGAGTTAAATTCTTGTACAGCTTCATCGAATGGAGTATTATTCAGGTTAGACAAGTTAAAGGAGTTAAGATTTTGTTAAATGTATCAGGGTTAAAATTTCAGAGGTTATGGGAAGATCTAAATAAGTGTTGTTTGAATGATGGGTAACAAGCCTGTTTGTATATACAAGGAGGTGATTGATGAGGGAATGAGAAAAGTTCTACTGGAGACACATTTAGCAGAATCAGAGACCAATAACAGTCAAAAAATGAGTCATTCTTTTGGGATACATATAATGTGTGAGAGAGGAAATGAGCTGAGTCAATCGAAATTGATTTAGGCTAGTTGATGGATATATTGTGGAGATAAACTGCCAATTGAAATGAACGTCACATAGGATTATCTTTTCATTAGAAATTATATGTGAGATCCAGTTTAGGATGTTTCCTAGGGGATTCCTATCAAAAGCTTGAAACTGAAAACCACGAATGTTGTTTTACGTGATGCATATGCTCAACTCATGAATATTAAGTAGGATCATGTCTTCTAAACCTGATTGACTTCTTTGAAGCACTCACCAAAGCCATAGATGAGGGTAAGTTGGTTCACACAGCTTATCTAGATCTCGCCAAGGCTTTCAACACCATCGCCCACTCTGGAATTATAGATAAGCTCACTAAACTAGGTATAAATCCCTATGCCACAAGATGGGTTGCCAACTGGCTCATGGACAGAACCCACACTGTGAAAGTAACAGACTCCAAATCCGACTTCAGCCCAGTGACAAGTGGAGTACCACAGGGTTCAGTCCTGGGTCCTCTCCTGTTTGGTATCTACTTCTCTGAAGTACAGGCTAACACAGAAGGTCTTTGGCTAACAAAGTTTGCAGATGACTGTAAACTAGGAGCTATAATCGAAACTCCTAACAATGTAGACATACTACAAAAGGGCCTCTCTGAGACAGATGCCTGGTGTCAAGGCCATGGCATGAAGCTCAATGCCAAAAAGTGTATTGTCATCCCCTTTGGTAAAAACACATAGCTGGTAGTCTACTTAACGCTAAAAATGTGATAAGAGACCTTGGGACACAGGTGGACAGTAGTCTCTCCTTTGATAATCACATTGCCACAGTGGTCAGGAAATCCTTCTACGTGGCTCACCTCATCACAAAATGTTCCTCATTCAGAAAAAAAGAGGTCATTCGTCCCCTCTACTCATCACTGATTAGACCCATTATAGAGTACAACGCCCCTTTTGGTATGTACCTCACAAGACATCTACAACAACTGGAAAGGCCACAGAAATACCTCACAAACAGATGCCCCACGCAGACCGTCTCAAAAAACTCCAGCTTTACTCCATTGCATATCGCCTACTCAGAGGCGATCTCTGATTAACACACAAAGCTATGTCAAACCCAGAGCTGTTGGACATGCTCCACTTAAAGAAATCCCAATCCCTCCGAGCTACACGATCTAGGGACCTAAACCTTGCCACCACAATAAACAGAACATGCTGGAGGGATAGATTCCTGTCCCAGAGACTTCCCATACTCTGGAACAGACTAACTATCAATGTCAAACAGAACTCTTCATTAGCACTCTTCAAGAAAAGTCTTTATGATTGGATGGGAAATAGGAAATTCACCCCAGGGATCAGTTCTGTGGCTCTGCTCAACAGGGGCACAGGAAAA
The DNA here is from genome assembly GCF_019279795.1 of Protopterus annectens. Taxonomy (NCBI): domain Eukaryota; kingdom Metazoa; phylum Chordata; order Ceratodontiformes; family Protopteridae; genus Protopterus; species Protopterus annectens. The sequence goes on along the minus strand of NC_056729.1, from coordinate 1,709,698,508 downwards.
GAATTTTCTTGGGTGGCGAAAGCCAGGGTACATTTTTGGCTAGGCGTATATAGGCCCTAGGGCCAATAGCCTAGCACCTACCTATGAACCTATGAACATTGAATATGTTCTGTCGATATTAATGTAGACAGTTGCCATTGCCAGCCATGCTTTGTGTCCCTGCCTTGTGTACGTCCTTCTTAACTGACATACCCTTGAACGTCGACATACTGACCATCGCTCCTACCATTTTCAAGGAGGTTCCTGTCATGTGCCTCACTTTCCGCCTTTTGATAGTAAACTTTTCTAGGGTTATAGCATTATTACGTGGGGGATATAGTTGCTTATGATGATTTTGTTTCAGGTTGGTAGATAAAGAGTTAACATTATACAATTTGGGAATAGGTTTAGTGCAGGACAGGATTTCAAGATAGTCAGGGTATAGGAAAGCTACGCCACCAGTTGTTTTATTTTTTAGTTCTATTAGCACTGATGATATTATAACCAGGGAGTGATATTTCAGAGTCAAGTAAATGAGGTTTTAGCCATGTTTCACTTATGGCAGGACTATCTAATATATTGTGGGAGATCCAAGCATGGATTTCTGAAATGTTGTTATAGATGCTGTGAGTATTTGGGTGAGTTTGAGATACATGGGTTGGGTTTTGGTGTTGGTGGTATGGTCCCTGTTTTGGAAGGACATAGGTAGGCTGAGTGGGGATTAGTTGGCTTGGGATGAGATTTGGATGAGAGGAGGGGTCACGGTTGGGATGAATACCCCCCCCCCCAGAGTGGTAAGCGAGAGAGAGGCAAATGGATATGTCTGGTAAGCTTGTTTTGGTTTAGCTGTAGCAGTTAGTTTTATTTTGGTACGGTAGATGTGAGGGTTAAGTAATCTGAATTTGAAGTAAAGATTCAGTGAATCTTTGTATTCACTGGAAGCGGTTAATGGTGAAGTGGGGTGATTTGAATGGTTAGATGTGGAGCACAAGACTGAGTGATGTACGGTAAGTTCTAAGGTGATAAAACATGAAGAGTAAGGATATAATAGTGAAAGAGAAACATGGTATGTAACTGTGGAGATATATGTCAGGGAAAGACAATGGGGTAAAATATAGCAGGGTAGGAACAGATAACTGAGGGAGGTGGATGGTGTAAGTTGTAATCATTGTTTGTTAGTAAATTTAACAGACAAAAGTATTAAAGTGCTTAAATGCAGACTGATGGTTTAGGAATTGTGCGTATGTATATTTTTGTGCCCAGGGTACGTCTATATGTGTATGTCTTTAAGAGGGTGGGAAAAGGTGGAGTTCTGAGTAGAGAACAGGTCCTATAAATATAATACCATGGGTGGATGGGGAATCTGGAGTGAGAAGGGAGTGCATCGAGAAACAGCTCCAAACACCAGCAGGAGGAAGCTTTATGTATTAAACCGTTAGTAGCACACTTTTGTGTTATAGGAGCATTATTTTAACACATGCTATGTAAGCACAAAGGCTATGCTACTGCAGACTGCAGTTACAGTACAGTTGATTAGAAAGAGTAAAGTATTCCAAAACACTAACTATGAATCTACAGTTGAGTTTTCCTCAGTTACAGTTTCACAGCTAACAGAGTGCAGTAAAGTTTGCAGAAAGGAGTGGAATAAACTAAATTCAGCAAATAGAGCAACAGAAAAAGTATAACCACATGCCGGAAGGAGAAAAAGGCCAGCCAGTAATATAATAAGTATTGTTTAAGGCTGTAAACACTGCACTCTCACTATTATTAATATTATAAGACAACAGACAATAACAAGTTGAACAGCAATCCACTGTGAGCTTTAAGTGAATAATACAGTGGGGGCCAAAAATCACAATGGTACACACCGAGTTCCAGACTGAAAGGTACTAATGTGACTGAGCTAAGAACTCAGGATGAGCGAGCAATAGTCAAGCTTTTGTTTTTGTTTTTTTGTTAGCAGAAAGGCTGGTGTTTCAAAAAGAAGGTCAAATTTTATGTGTGACTGAGCTAAGAACTGAGGATGTGTAAGCAGTCGAGCTTATTTTTTTTTTCTGCATGTTTTGTTCCATCAATTTCCATTTTTTCTATGTAATTTGCTCCTTCCCTTTTCAGAATATCCCATTTCTTGTCCTTTTATTTCTGTTACAATATTCACTAGTTAAAGTATAGTTGGTTTGGATTTTGATTTCCATTTTCTAGTAATTGCTTTTTTGGCAGGCAATTAAACTCAGCAAGGCCTTACTATGTCTAGGCAATTCAGATCCTGTATCACAGCCCCCAAAAATTAACTTCCTTAGTTATAACAATTTGCTCACCTAGTATTTCTGGCCTGCTATGTGATTTTGAGAAAGTCACTTAAGTAGACAGTGCTCGCAGTTCTTTCCTAAAAAGGGACACTTTTGTCCACTGGATCTTACATGATTATTAATAAGTTAATAAATGAAAAAAGCTTGATATTTTGTGTTTAGTTTTATACTATGCTATCAATGGACTAACACCTCAACCACCTAAGTTAGGACATTGAATTTGTTTAGCTCAGATCCAAAATGTGGTTGTGAAACTCTGATGAGAGTCACAGATAGAATTGAACAATACCACATATCTCTGCACAAGTTTGTTCAAATGTAAAGAAGTATTTTACTTTGAAATACAGTAGAAAAAGTACAGTTTTGTACCTACCATAAATGTAGATGTCCGGTAGGAATGCATCTGCAGTCCTTACAAATGGGTTGTCCTGTCGTCAGGCAGCCCTTCGGTTGGCCGGATTCCAAAGTCTGGGTCTGGCTTCGGCTGGTGTCGCACTTCACCCGACGTCATAGCTGCAGTTACTCGGGTATAAAGGCATCAGCCGACGCCATTTTCCTCAGTGTTTCTTGCCCCAGATGCCAGGTGCCCTCTAGGAGGACTAAATTTGGATAAATGCCAATGATTCCAAATATTAGAGAGCAAACAAAAGATAAGCATGTATGTACATATATACAAACAAATACACCATAATAGATTCCCGCAGCTAGCTATAAGAGGGGTAAATACCCTAGGAGTACCACAGAGGGGAAGGAGGGTGGGTAATCCTGACTGCAGATGCATTCCTATCGGACATCTACATTTATGGTAGGTACAAAACTGTACTATGTCCTTCAAGGATGCATCTGCAGTCCTTACAAATAGGTAGAATACCATAGCCAAATTGGGGGAGGAGGAAAGGTAGAATTATGGTGTAGTTAAGATCCCTTGCAAAACAGCAGTGGCAAAACCTGCTCGGGATCTAGAGTATAAAGGTAAATTATAATGCTTGGCAAATGTATGCACGGAGCTCCAAGTAGCAGCCTCTAAAATGTCTTTAGTAGCCACTCCTCGTAGAAAAGCTGTGGTAGTGGCTGTAGCTCTTGTAGAGTGAGGCCTGATGTTTTCTGGAGTTTTCTTTCCATGGTAGGAGTAACAAAATCTAATGCAATTTCCAATCCACTTAGATATTGTCTGTTTTGAAATTGCTTTCCCTTCCTTTCCTGTTGCATATGCTACCAGTAGCTAGTCAGTTTTTCTATTGCTCTTGGTCCTGTCCAGGTAGTAGCGTAATTGTCTGTGTACATCCAAGGTATGCAACAGTCTTTCTCCCCTGTTCTGTGAGTTGGGGAAGAATGTAGGTAGGTGGATAGCCTGATTTAAAGATACTCTGGAGACCACCTTAGGCATAAAAGTAGGATTCGTTCTCATGGACACTCTATCTTGATGGAAGATCAAAAAGGGCTGTACTGCCATTAATGCCTGTAGCTCAGAAACCCTTCTTGCTGAAGTGATTGCCAGCAGGAAAGCAGTTTTCCATGATAAGTATTGCAATTCTGCTGCTGCTGCTGGTTCGAAAGGAGGAAGTGTCAATTTTTCTAGCACAAAGTTCAAGTCCCATGCAGGTAATGGTGGCTTCCTAGGAGGCTTTACATTTTTAATTCCTCTCAGGAACTGCCTGAGCAGAGGATGTGAGAAGACTGGAGGATCCAAGTCGTATTCTGCTGAAATAGCTGATGCATGAATCTTAATGGAAGAGTAGGACAGGCCTTTGTGGAATAGCTCTGCCAAGTATTCCAGGATGTTGGCTATGTTTACCAGTGACACATCTTCCCCTTTAGCAGTACTCCAAATGAGATATCGTTTCCATTTTGCTGAATAGGTTCTCCTTGTTGAAGGTCTGCGAGCTTCCAAAATAATGTCCTTAACCCTCTGGGATAAATTTGGGTTAGTTTGTCTTATGCAATGTTCCAGGCAGTCAGCTGCAGAGTTTTCAGGTTTGGATGCAGGGTGTTGTAGTTGTTCTGAGTTAACAGCAAGGGAACCAGGGGTAAGGGCCACATCTGTTCCCGAGACATGCTCCTCAGTAATGGGTACCAGTGTTGCCTTGGCCAATCTGGAGCTATCAGAATGATCCTTGGACGGTCCTCTTTGATCTTCAACAGCACCTTGTACATCAAAGGAAGTGGTGGGAATGCATATGCTGTCAGATTTTTCCAACTGAAGGAAAGGGAGTCCACCTTCCATGCCAGTGGATGGTACGTCCTGGTGCATAATTTCTTTAATTGGTGATTGTGTGGGGATGCAAATAAATCTATTTCTGGGAGACCCCATTTTCTTGTTATGGTTTTGAAGATGTCTGGATGCAGCCTCCATTCGTGGGCATCAGTGGTAGTCCTGCTTAGTATGTCTGCTAAAGTGTTTTCTTTTCCTGGTACAAAAATTGCTTGTAACTGAATGTTGTAACTCAGGGCCACATTCCAGAGGTCCAGGGCCATCTGGCATAGAGGGTACGAATGTGTGCCTCCCTGCTTGTTGATGTACCACATAACTGTGGTGTTGTCTGTCCTTATCATCAACTGGCCTTGTCGAAGAAATGGTTTGAAAGCCTGAATTGCCAGTTTTACTGCCAGCATTTCCTTTAGGTTTATATGTAGATGCAGTTGCTCTTGAGTCCACAAACCTTGTATGCATTTGTCCATCATGTGGGCCCCCCAACTGAGGTCTGAGGCATCCGTTGTGATGGTTTGGCTTGGTTGAGTGCTGTGGAAGGGCAGTCCTTCGTTTTTTTGACAGGCCTGAGCCCACCAGTGGAATTCTTGCTTCAGGCATGGAATTATTGGAATGTGAGTTTCTAGGCTGTGCTTGTGCTGAGACCATAAATTCTTTAGGTACCACTGTAGCTTTCTCATGTGCAATCTGGCATGTGGGACCAATATTATGCAGGATGCCATGAAGCCCAATGCCTGTAGGACTTTTCTTGCTGTTAGATGGTTTTGCTTTGTTAATGCCAAGAAGTAGAGAGGGAGTTGCTCCTGTTTTTCTACTGTTAGGAATGCCATTTTTTTGGATGTGTCCAGCTCCGCACCCAAAAAGGTTATCTTTTGGGATGGTATCAGCCTTGACTTTTTTATATTGACTGTATATCCCAGGGCTTGTAGAAGGTAAATGACTCTTTTCAAGTCTTCTGCTAGCTTGTTTTTGTTGTCCGCTTGTATCAGGCAATCGTCCAGGTAAGGGAAGATTTGGATTCCCTGAAGCCTGCAATGAGCGATTACTGATGCCAGGCATTTCGTGAACACTCTGGGCACAGTAGATAAGCCAATGGGCAATGCTGAGAATTGATAATGCTATGATCCTGCAAGAAATCTGAGGTATCTTCTGCAATCTGGTCATATGGGGACGTGCAGGTATGCCTCCTTGAGATCTAGAGTAACCAGCCAAGACTCCTTGCCCAGCATGGGAAGAAGCTGCTGTAGGGTCAGCATTTTGAATTTTGGAACAATGAGGAATGTGTTTAAAGCGGACAGATCGAGAATAGGTCTCCATTTGCTTTCTTTCCTTGGTACTAGGAAGAGTCTGGAGTAAAAGCCCTTTCCTTGCTCCATATATGGTACTTTTTCCACAGCTCTTATTTTTAATAATTGATTTACTTGTTTTAGAGCTTCTGCCTTTTGATTTGGTGGTAGGTTTGGCATTCCTCTCTTTCCTGGTAGAGTATGGAAATGAAACCTGTAACCTTGGTCTATAGTTTGCAAAATCCACTTGTCTCTTGTGATGTAATGCCAGTTCTTTGAAAATAAAGCTAGCTTTCCGCCTAAGGGTGCTTCTAGTTGTTCCCTGGTAGGCGGTGCCAGAGCCAAGTCACTGTGATTGTCCTGTTGCAGTGGTGGTGGCTGCGTCTGTGCCTCGCTGGTTGTTACCCTGCCACTGGCGTCCCCTGTAGGCACCCCTGGATTGGTTTCTGCCTCTTGAACGCCTATTCCTGCCTCTCTGTGCTTTGGAGGAGTCTGGAAAGAACCAATTCTTGGAGGGCCAATTCCTGCTAAACCTTGGAGGTTGGACCTGTAAGAAATCTTTCACTGTTTGTACAGATTTTGCCTTCTCTTCCATCTTTTTCAGTACCTGTTGTGCAGGAGAACCAAATAAATTGACCTTGTCCATGGGAGCATCTAATAATTTTGATTTGACATGGTCCGGTAAGGCCTGCTCTTTTAACCATGCATGCCTTCTGATAACTGTGCCAGTCATGGCTGATCTAAAGGAAGCCTCCAGTGCATTATAGCCGCATTTTAAGGAATGGTTACTAACTTGCTGAATGTTATGTACCATTTCCTGAACATACTTCTTATCTAAAGGTTCATCAGAGGACAGTTTTTTGGTTAACTGGTCTAGCATAAATTCTTGATATTGTATCATATGAAATTGACAGTTCAAGGCCCTAGCTGACAGAGTAGCAGAAGTGTAAACTTTTTTACCCCATCTCTAAGGATCTGGATTCCCTTTCAGAGGGGAGGGGATTTTTAGCAGAGGTAGTTGCTACAGCCTTAGGCCCCTGGGAGATAGTCTCGGGATCTGCAAAAGGAGCCTTGTATAAATGATGATGTGTGTCCGGGACCCTGTAGAATCTATCGGGCTTAGCAGGGGCCGGAGGTAATGAATCAGGAGCAGTACAAGCATCATTAAATGCATCATCTACAACAGAAAGAACTGAAGGTATAGCTAAAGGCCTATGTTGTGGTAAATGTAAAAAGGTTCTAAGCCTTTTCCTGGAGTCTGAAAAATCTTGGCCCTGCCACTGAAATTGTTCCCTCATAGCATGCAAGGTTTCCCCAAAGGAAAATTCCTCAGGTGGAGAGGCAGAAGGAATGGACTCTTCAGCATCAGAGTCTTCGTAAGGGGAATAAGGAGCCTCTGGAGGGTCTGTGTTATCTGAATCATCAGAGGAATCATCTGTGGACACTGGTTCAGGGGGCTCTGCTCTAGGCCTCTTCTCTGGAGGTGGGTGAGAGGCCCTGTCTGGATGAGGTTGGGATCCCCGGATTAAAGAAATGAGATCCTCTGCTAGAGAAAGCATTTGGGAACTGGAGCTGGGCCTGTGAGAGGGGGGTCTTAGCAGGCACAGATTTTGTAGCTTTAGCCCTGGCAAAGGCCTTAATGGACATGGCTGCAGGAGGCCTAGCAGCTCCACGTGCAGGGGTTGAAATATCCAAGAGGATAGTGTCAGATAATTCCTGAGAAACCGCAACTGCAGGTTGGATTTTAGAAGCCGATTCCACCAGGTTAGAAGAGGCCTCGGTAGAAGGCATGCTTTCGGCTGAAGGAAGAACCGCTTGCTCGGTTTCAGCTGAAACCGAGACACTCGCGGTTGGCTTAACCGCGGTTTCGGCCGAAACCGCGGACCGCGAGTGTCGGTCCTTTTCCTTGCGTTTTTTGGGAATTTGTGAAGTCGGAGGATCCGACGGCATAATATAAGCAAAATCAGAGCCGAAAAACTGCTCAGAAAATTCCGACCGACGTCTAAGCGTCCGTCGGTTAAAAGAAGCACAGGCTAAACAAGCTGCTACGTCGTGGTCTGGGCCTAAACAAGGTAAGCAGTAAGAGTGGAAATCTTTATGAGGTATTTGTTTCCCACAAGTTAAACAGTTATTCACTTTTTCTGACATCGGCTGAGGCAAGAAAGAGTCCCCAACGGGGTACTTAGCTTTTTAGAAGTCTTCGGTAGTAGTAGAAGTATTCGGTAGTAGTAATCTCTGGATCTGACCGACCGGCACTTGCGAACAGCTTCTGCTTTGGGCGCCACGTGGCAAGAAAGACTGAGGAAAATGGCATCGGCTGATGCCTTTATACCCGAGTAACTGCAGCTATGACGTCGGGTGAAGTGCGACACCAGCCGAAGCCAGACCCAGACTTTGGAATCCGGCCGACCAAAGGGCTGCCTGACGACAGGACAACCCATTTGTAAGGACTGCAGATGCATCCTTGAAGGACATCATACAATTACATATATGAACATTTAAACATAATATTCAAATGGAAAAATACACCTGCCCATTTTATTACTTTAATAAGGCACTTGGAGCGTGCATGTAGCAGACATTACCACATGCTCTGAAACTCCAAGGCACTTGTCCTTTGGTCTCATTTCTCACAACACCACTGGGAGTGCAGTAATGCCTGTACCACACACACACACGCACACACACACACACGCACACACAAATGCACACACACACACACACACACACACACACACACACACACACACACACACACACACACACACACACCCACACACATGCACACACACGCACACACGCACACACACACGCACACACACGCACACACATACTCACACACAACAGAAAAGACATTGATGTATACCCCAGCAAATCAGTTTTAAGCTAAGAAGACATCAGCATTTATAAATTATGGTATAAAGTCAGCTGCATACATAGTTATTCAAGTCTCCAACATTGTAAGAAACATATCATTATCATTTTAATTGGTTTTCTGAAAAGGCCTGCACTGATCCACTTAGAAATGTAAAATTAAGGGCAAGGACATTACTTTGGCTTCATGAACAAATGACAGTGTGAATGTTTAAGATAGAGGTTCTTGCAAACTTTTCAGTGTTATCTAAAAGTCTAAATGACAAAGAGTGCTTATTCTATTTAGCTAACGAGATTACTAGGTGTATTGTTTTCTAACTTGTGGATGCTTTTAGGGATATGGAGATGATTTTGGTAAGACTGAAGCTTCTGGCTGGGTTTGTGCCAAGGTATTAGTGTTGGCAGATGTAGGCAGTTGTATAAATGTAATAATTGGAATGAATGCACCTGTAGTTTAAACTGTATTCTGTTTTTGAAATGTATCCAACCTATGCTTTGGAAGGCAATAACAGAGGTGAGTAGCTGATGGAAGCTTAGCTGTAAACATGGCAATTCTGTTATGCAAACTCTTGAAAAGAGGGCTAACCTTTGCTTCCTTTCAGAGGTTAGGTACCACTCCTTCTTTAATACCTTGGTCGATTAGCACAATTACCGGCAATGCAATACAGTTTAAGTTTGCCTAAGATAGAAAAGAGGAAGGTTGCCCAAAGATCCAATGCTGTGTTTTTTTTTTTTTTGGGGGGGGGGGGGGTTGTTTTTTTTAGGATTTCATGCAGTATGAGCATTTGTTTCAGTTCTATGAGCAACATTCTACTGCTGTCCTCAGTGTCTAGGTCAGATTATTAGTTGTGCTGTTGTTTATAAAAAACATAATTAAGATCAATAGGTTATGAGTGCACATGTCATATTCTGCAAAGAAAGGGTGCAGTCAAACTGTAACAACTCCAAACTCTTGTACTCAGCAATATAGGACTACAGATTTTCATAAAACATAAACAATTCATAAATATGAATATGTGCTCCCACTAAAAAGTTCTCTTTCCCTTCATAGGAGATCACTAGCTTAGTAACTTCATCCAACAATGCAAAGAGTTACCACATACAGAATTACTAGGCATCTACATTAGTACCACAGACATAATTACTAGGGGTCTATAATAGTACCACATACAAAATTACTAGGGATCTACATTAGTACCACAGACATAATTACTAGGGGTCTATATTACTACCACGTACAAAATTAGTAGGGTCTACTTTAGTACCACATACAAATTACTAGGGGTCTACATTATTATCACAGAAAAATTACTAAAGCTCTACATAAGTTCCTCACTTAAACAACATGAATTAAAACATAAGTAATTACTAGAGGTATACATTACTACTATGTACAAAATTAGTAGGAGTCTACATTAGTACTAGATACAAAATTACTAGCGGTCTACAATAGTACCATATGCATAATTACTAGGAATCTACATTACTACCAAATACAAATGTACATGGGGTCTACATTAGTACCTCATACAAAATTATTAGGGGTCTAGATTAATACCACATACTATAGGTCTAAATTACTACCATGTACAAAATTAGTATGAGTCTATATTAGTACCACAAACAAAATTACTAGGGGTAAACAGTACAATATACAGAATTACTACAATCCACATTAGTACCATACACAAAATTAATAGCGGTGTGCATTAGTACCACATACAAAATTACTAGGGGTGTACATTACTAGTACAGATAAAATTACTAGGGGTCTAGATTAGGATAACATATATAGTTGCTAGGATCTACATTAGTACCACAAACATAATTACTAGGGGCCTATATTACTACCACTTGCAAAATTAGTAGGGTCTACTTTAGTACCACATACAAAATTACTAGGGGTCTATATTAGTACCACAGACATAATTACTAGGGCTCTATATTACTACCACATACAAAATTAGTAGGTCTACATTAGTACCTCATACAAAATTACTAGGGGGTCTACATTAGTACCACATACAAAATTACTAGGGGTCTATATTAGTACAACATATAAAATTTCTGGGGGTCTACATTAGCACCACTCACAAAATTAATAGGGTTCTACATTAGTACCACATACAAAATTACTAGGGATCTACATTAGTACCACATACAAAATGACTAGGGGACTACATTAGAATCACATACATAATTACTAGTGGTCCACATTAGTACCACAGACATAATTACTAGGGGTCTATATTACTACCACATACAAAATTAGTAGGTCTACATTAGTACCTCATACAAAATTACTAGGGGGTCTACATTAGTACAACATGCAAAATTACAAGGGGTCTACATTAGTACCACGTACAAAATTAATAAGGGGTCTACATTAGTATCACATACAAAATTACTAGCAGTCTATATTAGTACAACATACAAAATTATAAGGGGTCTACATTAGTGCCACAGACAAAATTTCTAGGGGTCTGCATTAGTACGACATATACAATTATTAGGGTTTTACATTAGTACCCCATGTAAAATTAGTAGGGATCTATATTAGTAACACATACCAAATTACTAGGGGTCTATATTAGTACAACACATGAAATTACTAGGGTCTACCTTAGTACCGTCCCAGAAGAAACCTCTGCAAGTAAGGCGTCTGCAAGGTCCTAAAACACTATTGCAAACCAAAAGAATATGACCAACAGACAGTGGAGACCAAAGTAAATATATAAAGTGTATCAACAGACCGGTTTCAGCTTGTATTTATCACAAAGCCTTTATCAATGTGAAAAACATAAAAAATACACCCCATTTATAGTGTGTCATCAGTCCTAAAGCCAATCACAAATGTTCATTTAACCCAGGTGAAAAGAGCCCTCCCAGTTTAATTATCCATTTTTTCTACTTGACATTGAGCAATTCATGCCATCCAATTTTATTTGGTTGCATCCCTATAACTTTATCTATTACTGTAAAATGGAAGCTTGCAGTCTTGTGTATAAGAGTGTGTTTATATAAAGCGTTAGTGTCACGCTGGTTCCTGATTTCACTCATATGCTCAGAAATTCTGTGTCTCACCACCCTGGACGTCTGGCCAACATAAAAGGCTGAACATTGACACGTTGTTAAATAAACAACCCATTCCGAACTACAGTTAGCAAAAAAAGGAATCTTGAATACCATGCTCATATTCTTGCTACTAAAGCACATTATTTTCAGCATTCTACAGCAGTGCCTACAATGTCCACATGGGTGGCTCCCCTTAACAAACCCTCCTTCGATGGTGCTTTGTTTTTTCTCACTAGACATATAACAACTGTGTTTGTAGTGATTAAAATATGATGCTAAATTTTTCCCATTTCTGTATGAAAAACTACACTTATCCCCAAGGACCTCTGATAGTTTATTTTCTGCCATAAGAATATTCCAATTCTGACTTACACTATCAATAAGTAACCCTGTATTCCGCCCATATGTGGTCACAAACCTAAGTTTTGTTGTGGTGTCAGAATTGTTTGTGGAGTGATAATGATCTGTGTAGAAGTTTCCTACTAAATATGCTGTAAAATGATGATGCAGTTTTCTTGATGACAGCAAAATAATTTGTCCATATAGTTAACACTGAGCAGCTCATTTAGACAGTATAATCCTAATAGTTATCTTTTTTGAATTAGCACTTGTGATATTGGCAAACTTACCTTTATATAAACATAATCAAACCATACTGACAAACAGTATAGGATATATAACAACATATGTGATGTATAATCTAAGCAGCACTACATAAATTATTTAATTCCTGCTTTCTCTTAAAAGTCGTTTGTCCTTCTTGTCTTGTTCTTACAATTTCAATTTTTTCTATGCCAGTTATTCCTACCCTTTTCTAAAGATCACTGTTCTTTTATCTCTGTTACAATATTCACTACTTCATGTTTAGTTGATTTAGAATTTGATTCCATTTTCTAATGATTGCTTTTTTTAGCAGCCACCAGAATTAAACTTAATAAGGCCTTACTGTATCTAGGCAATTTAGATCCTGTATCTCAGCTCTAAAAAAAACCCCAGAAAACATTGCCTTAGTTACACTCATTTGCACATTCTGTATTCCTGCCAGCTCATTACACATCCAAAACATATGATCCTAGTTGTCTTCTTCCTCATCAAACCTCCAACATTTGCCAATATACCTGAGGAAAAATTACTTGGAGTCTGTTTGGGGTATAAAAGTCTCTCTCTAAACACTTTCAGGCAAAAATCTTAACTCTTCTAGACTTTGTTGCATATTTGGAAGCCATACATTTGTTGTCCTATTGTTTCTTTGTGAATTGCATATCTAATCTCTCTTCCCAATCCTTTCTGACCTCTTCTGATTGATCTCTATATTTATCATGCAATACTTTATATGCTGTACTAATTATCACTTAAAATCTCAACCAATGAGGGTCTTTCATTTAGGATTTCCCTATCCCTTTCTGTTTGTTTATCAGCAGAATCTCCTTTTACCATTACCATGTTGGTGTAGTTCTTAGTCTACTTTCTGCTACTTTGAGTATCATGTTCTGTATGGCTGTTATTCTCCTTAAGGATCTGCATCCAAAATCACTTTCTTACCTCATTTTGTGAAATACTGTCCCCCCTCAACTCATCACCAGCCCTTTCCACTTTGAATTGTAGCTTTCCGCATATGTTATGTACGGAAGTCTTAACTGTGTAGCTCTGAAATATCCCTTCATATCCCTTAATCCTAAACCTCCTTGTTCTGTTGGAGGGATCAACTTATCCCACTTGATTCTTGCCATCTTTCCCAGCCAAATAAAGAGTTGAAGGATTTTATTAATTACTGTCCACAGCTTCTCCTCTAGTTGACAAAAATATGCCTAATCTGTGTATAAAACTAGAGGGACTAAAACTTTTTTTACTGGTTATATCTTGCTATTAACTCCATAAGCAAGAGCTGACAGTTTCTCAGTTTTTGTATTATCTTTTTTTTTAAGTTTCTTCCCAAATAGTTTTAGCTGCCATAACTGACTCCATTTTAATCCATACTCCTAATTGCTTCATTTTATCATGTCCTATAAATATGGGCATTGCTAGACTGAATCATTTGTGGGTACATAGTTTATAGCAATAGCCTTTGTTTTATCTTCATTAATTTTATATCCCAAAAAACCCAGAACTGCCTCAGAATATTCCACAACACTGAGATATCATTTTTAGTTCAATCAGGCACAAAATAATATAATCTGCAAATAATGCCAACATTTCTTGAGCGCCATACCAGTTATATCCTTGAACTCTGAGTCCCTTGTTTTCTTTGCCAGTGGTTCTAAATATAACACAGATAACAAAGGGGGAAAGATTACACCTTTCCCTGGTTCCTCTGTTCAGACACAATGTATCAGATAGGCATCCTCCCACTTTGATTTTTGCCTCTGATCCCTCATATATCCTTATAATTAACCTTATCATTGTATCAGGAAATGCAAATGATTCTATTGCCCTACTCATAAAATCCCAGCATACTTTGTCAAATACTTTTTCTGTATCAAGACACAGTATTTTCTTACATTCTGCTTCCATCTGGATCATCATTGTTCTAGTAATGTCAAATGTTTGCCTTCCCTCCACAAAACTACATTGGTCCATATCTATCAGTTTTGCCATCACTTTTGCCATTCTTTTAGCCATTATAGACATAAACACTTTAAAATCATGGCTTAGGTATTACAGCCACCATATTTTTTTTCAAGAATGTTGGTGTCTCCCCTCCTTTTAAAATATTGTTAAACAAACCCTTCCAAATTTGTATCACTTTCTTCTCTCTAAACTTCCGCTGGAATACCATTTGTTCCTGGAGACTTTCCTGTTAATTTGTTATGAATTGTCATTTGTATCTTTTCTCTTCCTATTTTAACTGTTAGTTGTTTATCCTCATATACCTCTATCCTTGGCATATTAAGTCTTCCATAAATATTTCCAGTTGTGCTTTTTCTTGATTTCACCATTTGTCTGCTATATACAAATTTTCATAAAATTTCTGAAATATCTCCAATACCTCTATGGATCTCTGGTTATTTTTCTTGTTATAGGCTTCCTAAGTTTGACAACAACCCTTTCTACAGTCTGTTACCTAAGTTATTGTGCCAAAAGTTTTTGTGCTCTGGAGTTATTATCAAAAGACAGTTGCTTAACAGCAATCTTTCTAAACTCATGTATATTATATAGGTGCTCCCTTATTTTTTCTTTAGTATTCTACAATTGTGCCTCCTCTTGTTCTGTGAGATTCTCGTTATTTTGTAGTACTTTAACCTTTGTCAGCCCCACTAAATAATTATTATTATTTCTTAACAAGAGATCTCTTTTTTATTTTATTTGTATTAATTTTTTATACTCCACTTTCTTTTTATTCCATTCACTAGCTATAACTCCTGAAGTACTTTCTATCTTCCCTAATATCTCCCGGATAACTTCCACTACCCACTCCTTAATTTCCTCTCTGTTTAACAGGTAGGTGGGGAAGTGCCAATGCCTCATTTTTATTTCATTACCCTGCATTTTTATCTTAGTCATTATTATTGCATGATCTGAAATAGTTTTTGGACAAGTATCAGAGTTCTCAATTAACTGGACAAGTTCATTTGAAATATAATTTCTATCAAGTCTAGCCCTATTAATGTACCTTGAGGAATAATATGTAAATTTTCTCTCTGTTCCTACTACTGAATGTATGTCTTCCATAGAAAATATGTTCATACATTTCTTCATAAATCTACCCTCTTTTGTTATATTATGCCTTGTGGACCCCCAAGACACATCCTTTTTGTTGTAAATCTAATTCCACTCCTCACCTGTAAGTAATAGTCCCTGTTGAAAGCTGATTATTTCTCCCATTTTTTTAAGTTCCAACGTAGCAATTTTAGATGGAATATAAATACATGCCAAAGTAATCCTTTTCCCTTGCTAGTAGCCCCTTACTATTACAAATCTGTCATTGTTATCTTATTTTCCTCTTCTATCTCTACTAGAGCTCCTCTGACAATTAATATAAGTACTCCTCTTTTCCATTTTCCTGATATTCTGCAGAATACCCATCCTGAAATTATTTCTTATCAAATTCATATGCTCAGTTCTTTCCAAATGTGTCTCCTGTAGCACTGCTATTTGCTCTCTGCATTTCTTAATATAATTAAGTATACTTGTCTTTTTGTCTACACCTGAGAGACCATTCACATTCCAAGATAATACAGAAAGAGTTGCCATTATGGTAATAAGTAATTATCCCCACCAATTATATATGGCAGCTTTTTTCTTATGTTCATAGGTCAGCTGCCTCTGTGGTCCATTTTAAGCCTAGACAATTTTCCTCAAAGGTAAGAATCAAACTTCATACCTTGTATTTCTAGGGGAAATACCATAGCCATTAGCCCAGACCAAATTTTAATTGTTTAATTCCAGCTGTTGTGATACATGCATCCATTAATGTTTGTCAGATTAATCATTTATACAGTTTTTTCTTATCATCAACATTGGAACCTATGTCACATTTTACAAGAATCTTTGTTTTAATAAAACCCACAAGCAAGAAACCAAATACACCCACAAAACACTCCAGACCTTATCTTAGTACAAACACACTTAACTATGTGCATTTTGAAATGGTGACATTTAACCCTCCTAATAAGTACAGTTGTGTCAAATTGACAGCTGCTTACACAGGCCCTAGTTAACCTGAAATTGAGGTTATCCATGCTAAGATGCATGTTATTGCTTGTATTTCTACTTACATTAATTGGTCTCTGTTCTTTTTTATCTTTATTCCCCTCCCACAGTTGTGAAAACTACTCGCAAACTTTCAGAAAACGTTAACTTTTTGCCCAGAGGAAACCAGGCTTCTGCCTTTTATTGCTCTACTATCAGCTTGCCTACATAGAAAAGTATGAGAAAAAAGATAATTGAAGTCCTCTGTTGCAACCTGAAAAACACGCTGAAACATTTATTCCTAAAGGAAAACTTTTTGTTATATTCAGTGTTCTTATATTTACTTGTTTCCACTTAAAAGTTATTAGATTAAGCCAAGATTCTTAATCCAGACATTCATTTATGCAGAAGTAAGAGAAAACATATTATCTCTACATATATATTATGATTTGTGTACTTTTTATGCCAACTTCAACCAATCAAGATTATAGCTTATTAACATAAACGTGCGTTTGTCTTGCTTTTGTTCTCTTTATGCACTTTAATGCCTACATTTCTTAATAACAAAAAGAAGAAAGAAAGAGAAGAGGAAAAGGAAAAATGTGTCTATTTACAGTAATAAATACCACATACAAGAACAATTAAAAATACTTTACTATAAAATATGCAAATTATATTGTCAACAATTTCATAGAAACATTAAGAAAAAAATATTTTACTTACAGTTACATTTTCCTTCCTCCTCCCCTCCCCTCAAAGTCATACCAAACTTTAATGGCATGAAGTGAGGCAAATGCATTTCATTTCCTCACAAGTTTAACAAAGTGAGCAAATGTCTCTTTCCACTTAATCTTATACACCCATATTTCACATGATTCATGCTTTGCAGTCACGTTTTCATTAATTTCCATGTTGCTGATCTTTTCCTATTCCTCTCCATCTCCCAACTGCAGATTCTGGTTCAGTTTCATGGTGCTCCCAATTCTTCTGATCAACTCATGTGCCTTTCTCTGTCTCTCAAACATTTTCTTTTGGAACAGTGGAAAAGTTTTCACTTATGAAGTCTGTGTGTTTTATTATCAAAAGAATGAGAAGCAGAGCCCTCTTCTGTTTGATGACTCATTTTTTGTTGGACAAACTTTTATCTTTCTTGCTTAGCCTGTTGTGTATCAGAGAATCACTTTGATCCTCCAAGGAAAAATATTCTGAAGATAGCTGGATACAGCAGCTTGAATCTCACACCTGCCTCAGGACATTTCCTGAGTACTGGAATAAAGGTGTTGCTCTTCTCTATGGTATACAGTAACTAATCATTTTCCACAAACACTCTACTGTCTTTAACTTTTAATACTTTGCCCTTTTGCCACAGTTTAGTCATGCTCAACTCTTTCTGTTGGTAGTTTGCATCTTTACTAATAAAGGTCTTGGCTGCTTTCTTGTGGCCATATTTGGAGCATGCACACAGTGTGCCCTTTCAGTTAAGAGTTCCTCCTGACAAGTGCCAGTCCAGTTGCAAATTTGTGCTTTCTTAAAATGAATACAGTCTGTTTCTTCTGGTTTCTCTGGTATGGGGGAAAATCTCAGATTTTTCCTTACATGCTCTGTCCTCCATAATGTTGCCATTTTTTTAAATATCTCCCATTGATCAGTCACATACTCAGCCATTCATTTCTTCATTTCAACCTCTGATGTTTGCAGTTTTACCAGCTCATCTATATATCTGTTTAAAGATTTTTCCTTTTTCCAGCATTTTCTTATTAGAGTTGATATTCCTTCATTGTTTCATTTAGTTTAATCAGCTCTGAGCACAACCCAACACTACAACACGTGAGAGATGCACTTATATAGCCAAATTGGAAGCAAAGCTCTCTTCACCCAAGACTGAACTAGACAATCACGAGAAGAAGGTAAACACTTGTGCCACACCACATTCATCACATAGTCGCTCAAAACCACCACCACCAAAACACACACATAGAAACACCAAACACACACCTACATTCACGGAGGCTCTCAATAAAAATCTGCCCAAGCAACAGAGACCTTCAAAGCAGAAATGCAAACAACCTCCACCCCACAACAAAACCCAAATGACATATAGCTATAAACTCAGTGTGCCACTCAACCACAGCCTATAAGGCATAACAATGTACCCAATACTCTAGTCATAGGTGACTCTATAATCAGGCACACTGATGTTCCACTCACCAGGCTAAACAAGGAAAAAGTTATTGTCGGCTGCCGGTCAGGTGCCAAGATCCACCACATAACGCACATACTCAGTTCACTCCACAACAAGTACAAATATGACTCTGTCATTGTCCATGTTGGTGTGAATGATCTGAGATGTACCTCCCTGGACTACATGAAAAGAGATATGGAGGAGCTCTCTGATCTTGTAGCCCAGGCAGTTATGACCCTAGCCCTGAGTAGCATCCTGCCATCACCCAAAATGACACCACAGTACAAGGACAAAATGATTGACTTCAACAATTAGCTAAGCTTCTGGTGTCATTCTAAGGGGATCCAGTATCTGTCTGCCTGGGATGACATGATCGACAGACCATGATGCTTTGCCAGAGATGGCCTGCATCTGTTACTCTTGGGATTCCAGATACTGGCTAAGGCTCTTGCCACCCCTATCCTGCCTTTTTTAGGCAAGGCTCAAATGAAGAATTCACCACCGTAACAGGTACAAGCAAGCAAAATCTGAGGATAATGCTACTCAGTGCTAGAAGTTTAAATCTCAAAATGCACTCACTCGAGACACTCCTTAAAATAGAAAACATTGACATCTGTGCAGTGACAGAGACCTGGTTCAAGGCTCCAGAGAACACGCCGGCATTACCAGGCTACAATTCATACCACACCTTTCAACCACCTAACCTGGACTGAAACACTAAATGCGGAGGTGTGTACATATTCATTAAGGATATCCACACCTCCAGTCTAGTTGCTCAGCATAATGCATCCAAGATTATCCAAGTGCAACTAACTCTGGGCAAGACAGCAATCCAAATTGTAGATTGCTACAGATCCCCCACCATGCCCCAGGACTCCTACTCCTCTTTTCTAGATACACTGGAAAATATTAGGGTACAACCCAACACCCTAATAATGAGTAATTTCAACTACACCACCATTAACTGGGAAAACTACTCATGTATCAACTCTTTTGCTCAACGTTTTCTGGTATCCATAAATTCCAATGCCTTGCATCCACTTATCCACACCCCCTCCAGGGGCAGCAATATCCTAGACCTGGTCATTACCAACATGGGCAACCAGTGTTCCACACCAGAGGTCAATTCCTCAGTCAAATCTGACCACAAGCTAATCATCCTAGACATCCACATCCCACCCCCACCCCCATTAGGGAAACCACCGTAAAAAAATGTATCCAAAGAATAGAGGTACGACTGCTGAATCCTACACAAATGCACTTTATAAGCACTTACATGAGTGCATGGATCGTGCTATCTCTAACAGAACCAAGATTCTATCCTCCAAAAAGAGGAAGCCAATCTGCTGGTCCCCTGACATAAACAAACTCTACAACAGAAGAAAGAAACTGTTGCAAAAAAGAGTAAAATACCATGATTGCAGTAACTCCCTGGTCAGCCTCAGTAAGAAGCTCCCTCATAGAATCCTCCAAAGCTAGTTAGGAAAACAAAATCGCCACTAATTCTAAAGACAACCACAAAGCCTTCTATAGCTACATCAAGAATGGCAACATCAGTGATGAAGGCTAAGTAACAGTGTTAGCCGAAACTGGTTTGTTGTTTTTAACTACCTATGTTTTCATTGGAGTTTAATAAACTCACAGTTTGCCATTGTCTGCAGGCTTTGCTTTTTTTGAATTATACTAAATATACAGAACCAACTGATATTGCCAACATCCTGGCAGATAGGTTCAGTGCTAACTTTACCCCCTTCTCACCCCCCTAAAGGGCTCAGACCAGTGACAAGTGGAGTACCACAGGGTTCAGTCCTGGGTCCTCTCCTGTTTGTTATCTACTTCTCTGAAGTACAGACTAACACAGAAGGTCTTTGGCTAACAAAGTTCGCAGATGACTCCAAACTAGGAGCCATAATCAAAACTCCTAACGATGTGGACATCCTACAAAAGGGCCTCACTGAGACAGATGCCTGGTTTCAAAGCCATGGCCTCAAGCTCAATGCCAAAAACTGCATTGTCATCGCCTTTGGTAAAAACTCTGGACCCACAAACTATCACATAGGCTGTAGTCTACTTAACACTGAACGTGTGATAAGAGACCTTGGGACACAGGTGTACAGTAGTCTCTCTGCTGATAATCACATTGCCACAGTAATCAGGAAATCCTTCTACATGGCACATCTCATCACAAAAGGTTTCTCATCTAGGAAAAAAGAGGTCATTGTTCCCCTCTACTCATCACTCATTAGACCCATTATAGAATACAGTGCCCTTTTTGGTGTGTACCTCACATGACATCTACAACAACTGGAAAGGCCGCACAAATACCTCATAAAGAGGATTACCGGCCTCAAACAAGTGCCCTACTCAGACCGTCTCAAAAAACTCCAGCTTTATTCCGTTGCATATCGCCTACTCAGAGGCACTTTCTTCCTAACATACAAAGCTGTGTCAAACCCAGAGCTGTTGGACATGCTCCACTTAAGGAAATCCCAATCCCTCCAAGCTACATACTCTAGGGACCTAAACCTTGTCACCACAATAAACAGAACATGCTGGAGAGATAGATTATTGCCCCAGAGACTTCCCGTACTCTGGAACAAACTACCTATCTATATCAAACAAAGCTCCTCATTAGCACTCTTCAAGAAGAATCTTGATGATTGGATGGGAAATAGGAAATTCACCCTGGGGATCACTTCTGTGGCTCTGCTCAACAGGGGCACAGGAAAATAATTTTCTTGGGTGGCGAAAGCTAGGGTACCTTTCTGGCTAGGCTTATATAGGCCATAGGGCCAATAGCCTAGTACCTACCTATGAACCTATTTGACTGATTTTTTCATCCAGATTACTGAAAGCCATGTCCTGCACCAAAGCTGGAGCTTTTACTGAACAGCTGCAAGATTCTTCCCAGTCAGTATTTTCTCTTCACCTTTTCTAGTTGATTTTCTTTCAGTCTCTCTTAGTTTCTTCTTTGTAGGCATCCACACAGTGTACTTACTAGCCAGTAATTGAAATTTACTCCAAATGACAGTATCTCTGGCTCCAGTTTCTCAGTTTCTGTTTTCCCATTAGGAAAGCTAAAGTCAAGATGTTGATCAATGTGCAGCCATCTTGGAAGTCCCAATCCCAGTAGTTATCTTTGACCCAAACTTTATAGTTGCTAATTATTTTATATATTTTGGATAAATATTTATTTATTTGTTCATTTAAATTTGTTTACTGGGATAGAACACTGATCAAACAATGGCCTTTTACAGAGTCAACCAGGAATATAGTTTTCCTGTTTCACTATTTGTTTTGAGATTTGTTTAAAAAATTGAGAATGAGTAGATGTTCTCCTTTAATAACATAATTTCAGATATTGACTGCAAATGCATGCTTATACTTTATACTTGCCAATTCTTTTATTTGCTGCTTGCACAAACTGGATATCAAGTAGAGGCAGGGTGGAGTGGTGATTGATTTGTGACAGACAGAACCAGTAAGAGTGAAAGGGAAGGTCTACAAGAGGGTAGTGAGACCAGTTATATGGTTTAAGATGGTGGTGGCATTGACAAAAAGGCAGGAGTCAGAGCTGGATGTGGCAGAGTTAAAGATTTGCAATGGATGTTATGAGGATGGACAGGATTAGGAATCAGTACATTAAAGAGTTGGCTCAGGTTGGAAGATTTGGAGACAAATACCAGAGAGGCAAGACTGCATTGGTTTGGACACGCGCTGAGAAGGGATGCTGGGTATATTGGGAAAAGGATGCTAAGGATGGAGCTGCCAGGTAAGAGGAAAAGAGGAAGGCATAAGATAAGGTTTATGGATGTGGTGAGAGAGGACATGCAGGTCGGTGTGACAGACCAAGATGCAGATGACAGGAAGAAATAGAAACAGATGATCCACTGTGGCAACCTTTAACAGGAACAGCCAAAAGAAGAAGAAGAAGAAACACAAATGTGGATATCAGTGGTTGCTACTGGTAAATGTTTGTGCACTCACACACTCATTTCTTTAACTTTTTTGGTGATTTTAGAAATTTTGTCAAATCATGGACAGGATGGTATAAGGAAACTCCATGAAGGAGTGATGGGAGGGTCCATGTAATGGCCCAAGGGGAAGGCTGGAATTTGTTCGCTAGTCCTCTCAGAAGCAAGACATGTTTTGTGGAGGCTCCCAGTTCTTGCATGTATGGCAATCATTCCTGATTGGTGGGATATGATCCTGTTTTGGTTGGTTGTCATGGTAGCAGAAGAGCAACCTAGAAATGATACACCCCTGCGGCCATCCTGGACATGCATCCCAATGTATTTAGGCCATCCCTGGAGTGCATCCCAGGGTATTTAACAGGGCAACCCCAGACGATTGGTTTTGCTGGGTCCATCCAGCATGATCTCAGGGAGTGTATTTCCCTCAAGTCATTGGGTCATTCATTAGAGTTACGCATGATCAGGGCTTCTTCTCATCATCATCATCATCTGTCCCTCTTTTCCCATTCTTCTAAATGGGGTCAGGGTGTTAAGTGAACTGTTGCCAACTGTCTCGATTCAGTGCCACTCTCCTACCTTCTTCGAGTGATGGCTGACTGTCACATGTCTTTTCTCACCCAATCCATCTATCTCTTTGGTGCTCATCATTATTTCCTTTTTCTTTCTTCCTGTCTCTCCCAAGTCCTCTTCCACTTTCCTGCACATCTGCCTGAACCAGTATAATTTGTTGTCTTTGACTGTCTGTACAATTGGCGCTACTTTGCCTTTTGCTGCTATTGTTCTCATGCCTTCGTCTGTTCGACAGTGGGCACCCTAACAGCCATCTCAGGCACTTCATCTCTGTCACTTATAATCACATTATACTCAGTGATTATCCTAACAAGTGCTCAAATCCTGGATAAAGTATATTACTAAATGTGAACAGGTATCTTTTTATTGCCTGTACTTCCTTACTCTCCCGTCTTCACTTACTTCCTTACTGCTATCTAATTATCTTCCCTGATTTTCTCTTTAAATATACCACAAGTCTGTTTTTCCTTCACTATATATTGCAATTCCTATTTGTGTTAGACTAACTTACCTTTAATTTCTCTACATACTGTCTAAAATTTCTTTAAATATTAAATGATGTAATATAATTTGTATTCATTTTTAACCAATGTTTTTATATTATGTCTAATTTGTTATAATCATTTAAATTGTAGATTATTTTGTTTTATTTGAAGATTGTAAAATTATTGTTCTTAAAACGTTTTGTAATAATTTGGAAAATGTATCTGCTAAATGGTCCTAATTCCTCTGTCATTCCTTCTAGTGGTTACCGAAGATTGACCTATTGTTATAAGATAACCACCATACTTGAAAGAATACTGAACAAAATCTGCAATCTCTCTGACCTTCATACTCATCCATATGCAAAAAAAAAAGTTTTGTTGATCTCTGAAAGTGGTATTTAGCAATTAAAATTCAGTCACTTAGCATTTGCTAAATTGTCTAGTTCAACTAATGCCCTGCCATTTCATGAGAGGCGTCTTTCTTTCTACAACACTATCTAACCTCGTGTAGCAATTTCTGCCAACTTCCAGCAAACATAAAGTATTCTCTCAGGCACACTCACTCAGATCAGTGGAATCACATTTAAGAGGTCCCCATTCACTCTGGTTCACAAAAGGCTTTTCCTCAAAACTAGGTCTGTCTGTTGGAATAACATTCTTCATAAAATTGGAAATCTTTCTAAAGGTGGTCATTCTGGGAGCACTCATTCTGTTCTCTGAATCCCATCACAGTGCAATAATTTCACCGTTGTTCTTTTATCCTCTGTACTCTCCTCTCTATTCACGTTTTATTTGTCATTTTAATTCCTTATCTATTTATTGTTACATCAGTATTACATCAATTTGCAGTTTCTTGGGCTCTTACAGCCAAGCACGCCACTGAGAAGCTTAGTCACATCATTCAATATTGGTGGGAGATTAATATGTCCACCGGTATGTAAATTATTCCTGACATATCGCAGGTGAAAAGTTGAATTATCTCTATAGTAATCTAGTCTGTTTTAAACGTTGCCAGTGAAGTACAGTGCTTGATAGGTGAAGAGTGCTTCTTCCAGAAACGGGGGATATGTTGAGTTTGATTCCCATCATGCAACTTGGTGCTGTTAATGTGGCAGTCTAGGCTCAGGCATTTAGAGTCTATATGACATGGAATACAAGGGGCAGGGATACCAGCCTCTGCAGACAGCTAAGATTTATGAGGCCAGAGATTCTTTTCATTATGAACCTCTGAGGTTCCTCTGGTTTTTTTCTCCTACAAATCAAATATCAGTCTTGTAAACCTAGTCTGACAAGCTGCATTTAAACTTGATGCTTCTTTCTCTCTAGAACAAATTGTCTTTTTTCCTTTTGTCTTGACTAACTTTAAAATTGAAGTTCGATTTATTACTGTGTGTAAACTGTACCAAGTAGTGCTCGGAAATAACTACAGAATTTTAACCTCGTTTTTAATTCTTTTTCTCATTTGTTTTACTATGTACTTATTATTGATTAAATGTACCATGTCAAATATTATATTGTGAAGATTTTCTCCCTAGGCCTGTGCTGAAAAAGGGCAGTAGCTCAGTCGGATTAACCTGGTCAACAAATGTCAAATAAATACATTTTTGATATGTTTAGTGATATGCTCGCCAACAGGTCTGACCAGAGCAGAGGATAGTAGAATAATAAATGCCTTGATTTTAGAAGAGATGCATTTGGCAATTAATTGTGGGATATAAAAAGATTTTCAGTTTATGGTTGCTACGTGGTGATCAAAAGAAGGATCCATCAACCATATTTGTCCGTGCCCGATCACTTTGTCTCTTGATAATGGGGTGTTATTGATTACAATAGGTTGCAAGAATTTGCTGTTTTCCAAACAGGATATCACTGCATTTCCTGACACTTGGACTGAGCCCTTTTTTGGTGCACAAAAGGTTTATTCATGCTTAATGCTTATTCTTTCTGAAGGTTGTTAGTATCATTTGTTGACTTAACAACTACCTCCGTCACACAATCAGTGTCTAAGTTCATTGTCAGTTTTAAGGTTAGAGAATGAATGCTGCTGAAACCCAATTTTAGTGACCATAAACATTCTCATTTTCCTTACTCTTGTGTGATCTCAGAGTTAGTATATATGAGTTGGGGAGTCCCCTCACATGGGGTTGCGGGGGATCTTCTCCACTGGCAAAAAAAACAAAATTGTTGTGTTGACTCTGAAAGTGGTATTCAGTGATTAAGATTTGTTGAATTGGCATAATTGTTTGTTGATGAGTCAACACAAATCCATTTGCTTTATACTGGTTTTGTTTAGTAACAGAGTTAAATGATTATGGGGTCATTCATAGCACTGAAAACTAAGCAGAGGTCAACCCTCAGAAACTTATATGAGACTCAGTAGTGTGGTAGGGCTTTTGATCTGTCAGAGTGGGTAAGTGTACTAAGACCTTTGATCTTTTTAGTAAGGAAACTTTGAAGTCTGCCAAGCTGGTTTAAGTGATTAGTGACATATTTACCAATGATGGGCCTAATGACAGAGGAATAAAATGAGACCATAACTTTGTTGGATTTTGAGAAGATAGCCATACCTCTCATCTGTCCAAATTTTCGCAGAATGTCCAGATTTTTGCCTCATATTTTTGATCTGTTCCTCATAATATTTGTGGTTGTCTGACAAATCGCTGAGAATTGAAGTCACTAAATAGTAAATTGCATTTAAATTTCAGACTTCATATCCTTCAGAAAATTGATGCTAACACAAATCCTGTTATTCTAGCAACTTTCTAAGTTTATAAGAGCAATACTTAAAATCTGTACCTTTTTTGGGGCTTTTGTCCCCCCATTATTTGAGGCTTTGTCCAGATTTCCTGTTCTAAGAGGTTGAGAGGTATGAAGATAGCATGAAGTATAAGTTGTGCAAGGTGGAAACATTTTTAATTCAGTATGCTCTTTGACCTCCACATCTGCCAGCTGCCAAGCCTTCCCTTCCAGAAAGGACCATCATCCAACCAGCCATTACTTCAGCTGACAGCCATGGCGGTGTCCCATCTCATCTGCAGCTTGATTCTGATTTATCCCCAGATAGGACCCTGAAGGTTGACCTAATCTACCCTCTGCATACAACAGTCAGATTCCATCCCTTGGCATTTGCCTGTAGTTAAGGTAATTTCCTCTCCAATATTTGTTTAATCTGTTTGTCAGCCTTGGTTTATGCTAATTCCTTTTTCCAAGCTTTTTTACCTCAGTTGTGGCTCCAGAAACCAGGACTGTCATGGCTAGAGTGGTTTCCAGAACTCAATCTTCTAGAGGGTCTTCTGGTGCAGTTTTCCAGCTCTTCCTACCCTGATGGCTTACTGCTTCAGGTCAGTCGAATAATATGACTAATCAGAAAGGTCCATAGTGTTTGATATAACAGACAGATTTTGCCCTATTAGATAATCTATGAGTGGAACCACCCCTTGTGCATAATGAATATCCTCCTACTGTCCCCCTGCAGGGGTTGAACTCTCCAGCCACATCTGACTATCAGAGTTCCTTGTTAATTGGACAGGTTTATGCTTATGTATGACTTATTAGTAGTGGGATGTCAATTATTTCTTATTAATTCTTGATCTGAAGAAAGGTGCTCAGTAGTGCATATGGCATGAAATAGAGCATGAGTGATGTGAATGTTTTTGTAGCTGACACATGGTGTCCACAGGCATTTGTTGTTAGGGCATGTGGTCATCCCTGTATGGAAACCTCTGAAGAAAGATACTGATTTTTGATTGTTTGAGAGAATAAACCCAGTCATTAAGAAGGGTCTTTTCACAAATCAGCTGATATTAAGAAATTTATGTTTTTTTTTTTTTCAATTACATTACACCCCATTTCCTAGCAGGTTTAGCTCAACCAGCAGTCCATTGTAAAAGCTTTTTTACATACATTGCAAAATAAATAAACTTAAGTTAGGAGTGACAGACCCTAACAGAATCACAATGGTTTTGAACAAGCGAAAAGAGGGCATCAAGCTGTGCATGTGTGGAGTAGCTCTGTTTCTTGTCCTTGTGTGGCACAGGTTCCTGAATGAGTTATTCCGGGGAGGAAGGGTAGTAGCCAGAAGGTATGGATACTTTACATTTTGTTCTCAAACACCTCTAGGAGAAGGCACTGACAGTATTTCCCTTACCTGAGAAAGTAGGATTGCTAAAGCTTGTTTTATTTATTCTGGGTCCTCCGCAGGGAAAAACAAGGGATAAGAAGACTTTAGTACAGAGGGGATTAAACCTAAAATTCTGCATTAGTTGGAGTGCTCTACACTCTTTCAGGACTTGCATGTTACTGATGGTGTAATCCAGGTGCACATCTGAGTGTATTTTGTCCTGTAATACCCTTCTGGATCTTTGGCAAAAGGGTTTGCAAGAATGATCATTGGCTAATTTCAGCTTTATATTGTTCGGATAGTGGAGAGTCAGAGACAACTATGTTTTTTTTTCTGTTTTCTCAGAAATTGTGTGCTCTTGTGAGATTCATGCTGACAGCATGGCATTCATGAGATGAATAAACTGTAAACTTGATATGCCCGTCTGACCTGTTCCCCAAGCTTCACCTCTTGCATTATGTGCCCTTTAACAGCAAAACTTTTTAGTGCTAGCAAAAGGCAGACTAAAAGCTGAACAACCAAAAGTCAAGAGATCACTTTTAGTTTCACATACAGTGTCCTCCTAGTTACATGGTTGCATAGTTACATATCAAGGGGTTCTGCAAAATACATTACAAGTCAGGCAATCATTAGCACAAGCTCAGAGGGCTGACCACTGTATCAGATTTTGCATCCTGTCAGAAGCATGCAATGGAAAATTTCCCCTTGAAGCTGATTAGTTATAGGTTAAGCCCATTAACCAGGCTATATCTTTTTTAGAGGTGACCCAGGCCCACTGTCTCATTAATTGATTTAATTAGTCCCACAGTTTGGTAGTGGAGACTAAGAGAATCAAACTTGTGACTACAACAGAAATGTTAATCCTACCTGTCATGTTTCTACCATTGGAATAAATGGGTTCAGACATCTCATGTCTTATAAAACACTTTGAAGTTGCAATCCATCATGCCCTTGGAACATTAATCTCCATAATTGCTTTCCCATTCAGTTATGCCTTATTTATTTTTTCTCTTTTTCATATAATCTCTTGTTTTTTTTCTGCAAAACACCTTTGTGTTGTAGTTGTGTTTTAGTAGATCATGACATTCTCTGAAATACCTCAGTCATATCAGAATGTGAAGGACTCGTATCCTTAAAGTACATTGATTACTCCATGTCTTTTAAATTCATGGCATTTGCCACCCCTTGGAACTGAATTTTTATGCCACGTGGGCTATATAATGCATGTTGGTGACACCACAGAGTTAATATTGTCAAAATTCAGTTTTGCCCCCTCACAATGAAAAGTTACATTTGTACACAGTGGCATGCTGCATGTTAACATCTGAAATATGATGACAGCTGTGTATAAATCAGATACTTTCAAAAATAATGCTGGGTGGTCTATTTATAGTTTTAAAGAGTACAGACTTGGCCAATAAAAGTGAATCACACAGAAGAGGAATCCAGCCAAGAACATGGAGCTGCAGACTCTGCTTTGACAGAAGTGATGAGCTATATGTCAGCAAAAACATAAGTAAAATCACACAAAATGAGCATGGATGTGTCCGGCAATGGGGCTTCCACTCTGTTTTGGCCTGCATGCATTATTTAACAGTAGTTAATATGTCGAACCTGCTTATATGTGTCTTCTTAATAATTAATAATGTTGCTTTACAGATTTTACCTGCAATAAGCGTACAAAGGCCTGATCTTTCATATCATTTTCCTCTGAGCAAACAGTGATATAAAACATAGTGCTGTGTTACAAAACCTTAGAAATACAGTGCTGCTCAAAAGAAAACCTGCTCTTCATCTTTTTTAATGTGCATATAACAGCTGAAAAATATTGTTCTATAAAAGGATGTGTGTTTAAATTTCAGTTTTATTTATAGAAAGCTCTTATGAGCACAGCCCAAGTATGATTAACAATTGTTAAATTCTGTGCATGCCACATGCAGCCTGAAGGCATTGAAAACCGGCATCAATTACTTCTGTTTGTGATATTAAACTCTACTAGGATGGGTTTTTCAACAAGCAAGCATGTTTGGCTTCTTCACCAACAGTGTTATGGTGATCCTGTACAGGTCATAACCTTTTTCAAGACAGTAGCTTTTGTAGTGCCTTGGTGAATCCAAGTCATTAAACACTTCTAATTTAGTCACCAACCTCCAATCGTCACTAAAAGCCATGTTTTTGACATGTTACAATAAAATAGCCAGATTTGCTACTAATGCCAAACACTCTACCCATCATTGCACTGCCCTGTGTTCCCTAAAATGCTTATAGGTTCATAGGATCATAGGATGATACTAGGCAATTGCCCTGGAGGCCCTTACAAGCTTAGCCAAGAGTTTCACCCATGTTCCCTCAAAATGAGCACCTGTTTCCCCTGTCCAGCAGGGACACAATTGGGATCCCAGGGGTGGCTTGAACTTCCACACTACCTCACCTATGTGCAACTAACTATAGCACACAAAATGATCTTTAATCCTTCAGATTGTCCTGCCCTCAGCTCAGTGTTTACTTGCTACCTCACAAAGAGGTCTCTTAGGTCTGAGAATCAGCAACTGTTGCAGGTAAATAAGCCAAACCTTCCAGCTGGCCAGCTTATTTACTCCTGTCCCATAACCAAAAATTGGAATGCCTTACCTTTTTCAATTAGAACAACCAAGAGCCCTGCCTTTTTCAAAACTTCATTACGTGAATGCTTTTCTTCTACCTGGAACTGTATATTCACCCAGCCTCCTTTAAATATTTAGTATAACTGATGTCTTCCTGTCTACCATATTATAATGGTCAGTGTATCATCTCTTTGCTCTAAAACCTAGAAAACATGAAATGAGTTGGCTTAGTGGGCTAATGATCTATGCTGTAGTTGACTGGTGGACATCTGCAATAAATAAACTCTATAACAAAAGAAAAAAACTGCTGTCCAGGACCAAGAAGGAGCAGGTGCCCAGTTGGAAGCAATCTCTCCTTAGCCTAAACAAGCAAATAAGAGCACTAGTGAAATCCTCCAAAGCAAACTTTGATTCCAAATTGGCCACATCTACTAGAGACAATCATAAGGCCTTCCTCACATATGTCCGTAATCTCAAAGGCAGCATCCACATCTCTTCAGAACTGATGGTCAAGGACACCACATATGCAAATGCCATAGATATAGCAAACTTGCTGGCTAACAGATTTAGTGAAAATTTCACCCCTCTGTCCCCCCATCAGTAAACCAGTCCATTCCCAGTACCTGCCCCCTTCCCCTTATATCTATGGATCAGGTCATCACTGCTCTCTCAAAGGCAAAAAATACAGCCTCCATGGGACCTGATAACATCCCAGGCTGCATCCTACATGAACTTGCAGCACCATCAGGCACCTATTCAGCCAAAGTCTGAGTACCGGCTATGTCCCAGCTAAGTGGAGGACAGCCACTGTCATTCCTTTACACAAAAGTGGAGCATCCACCGATCTCGGAAATTATAGACCCATCAACCTAACTAGCCTGATCTGCAAGGTCATGGAATGGATTATCATGAACCTCATTAACAAGGACACTGGCAACCTCTAAACACTTGATCAAACACAGTTTGGCATCATCAAGGGGAGGTCATGTTTGTTAAATTTGGTTGACTTTTTTTGAGACAGTCATCAAAGCCATGGATGAGGGGAAGACAGTGCACACTGTCTACCTTGACCTGGCCAAAGCCTTTGACACTATTCCCCACTCGGGCATAATAGAAAAACTCTCTCAACTAGGCATCAATCTGTATGTTACCAGATGGGTAGCTAACTGGCTCAGTGGTAGAACCCACCTAGTCAAAATAGGGGAAGCCACCTCAAGCAGTAGGCCCATATCAAGTGGCGTGCCCTAGGGTTTGGTGTTAGGGCCTCTGTTATTTGGGATATACTTTTCTGAGGTGCAGGCCAAAACCAGTGGGCTATGGCTGACCAAGTCTGCATATGACTGCAAGCTGGGCACTGTCATCTATTCCCCTAGTGACGTAGACATCCTCCAAGAGGGTTTCATTCAAACAAATGGCTGGTGCCAGAAACATGGCCTCAAGCTGAATACAAAAAAATGCATCATCATCCGCTTTGGGGAAAGTGATGCCCCCACAAATTATCACATTAATAACAATGTCCTAAGCACACAGTCATTCGTGAGGGATTTGGGCACCCAGATTGATAGCAACCTGACTTTTGACCACCATGTTGGTTCCATTGTACAGAAAGCTTTCAACATGGCCCACCTTATAAGTAACAGTATCTCATCCAGGGACAAGGAGATCATAACATCCCTGTATTCTTCCCTTATAAGGCCCATTATTGACTACAGTGCCTCATTCGGCATATACCTCACAAAGCACATACAGCAGCTGGAAAGACCACAGAGGTTCCTCACCAGGAGATTCTAGGGCCTCAAAAATGTACCATACACAGATAGGCTAAAAGCCCTATCCCTCTACTCTGTTTCATACAGACTCATCAGAGGTGACCTCTTTCTGCCATACAAGGCAATCTCAGACCCCACCTTGATGGGACTGCTGCATATCCGCAAGTCAAACTCCAGTCGTCTAACCCACACATGTGGCCTCAACCTGGTCTGTGACATCAATAGGACTTATTAGTGGGACTGATTTGTGTCCCAGAGACTCCCCCATCTGTGGAATAGACTCCGTCTCCACATCAAGCAGAGTACCTCTTTACCCCTTTTTTAAGCACTACCTGGATAACTGGATGGGAAATAGAAAATACACCCCTGGGATTCCACCTGTGTCCCTGCTGGACAGGGGCATCAGGTGCTGACTTGTCTAAACATGGGCTAAACTCTTGGCTAGGCTTGTAAGGGCCTCACGGCCAATAGCCTAGTAACTTCCTATGATCCTATGTTATCTTACCACTTCACTTGTGTGACTACATACAAATGTTTCTAGCTACTGAGTGCTAAATCTACTCTTGTATTTAGTTCTGAATTGTACATTTTTCTACTCTGTGTATTACTGCTGGATGAATTATTAAGCAGTATTCACCAGTGTATGTTAACTGCGGAGCTTTTCTCCTCGGACCTCCAATGAAAATGGGCTCTGAACACCCCAGTGGACTTTCCCGGTAACCAAAGTGCAAATAAATACAAAAATACATAATAAATAATTTCACTGAAGCAATTAATGACGATTCACACAATATTCAGTGATACTGGCCCCCTTCTCCAGTGCTCTACCTGCATATCAATGTCCATATGTTCACTGCCTGTATTAATACTCCCATCTTCAGTGTCTGCAATCATGATGTTAATAAAATCATATCTGCTGCTTGCATTCTACACTTTGAAGTTAGCACACTAACTTTTATTTGGCTATCTGATTGGTGCAAAGGGATGGAGCACAACTCTGATGACCATGGTTTGAATAGTGAACTATGGTCCTGGTGGAGATGTCTGATCGGTGTGACAGATAAAAGGGAGTTGTGACCATCTGGGGGAGGGTGACAGCTAGGTTCTACCTACTGAAAACCAGGCATTGTGTTGAGTAGCAGCAAAGGATAAGCACCGTAGCTTACTAAGCAGAACAAAAGCTGTATTGGTGTATAGAACCATGCACTTGTGTCCAGAACTGTAGACTGTGACTTGACCCTGAGCTCACTAGACCCCAAGGGTGGGGGGAATAGAGCATGAAGGAAAATTTTGAGCCTACTAGAATGATGGCTTTCTTGCATCTGCCTTTTGCCCCCTGTAGTACTGACAAGCTGCAGGGTTCTGCAAGGAAAATGCTCCCCTAAGATAGAAGGAACCCCCCATGAGTGATATGGGATACTATGACCAGTAAGACAAGAAGAATGAAATGACTAATTAGTGTATTTTGATGAGCAGCTAAGAAGCAAAACAGCACTTTATGCTATTTCACATTATGATATTAATACCCTCTGTAGCATGTTTTAGTTCCTTAATTCACAATGTTAACACCCTCCATCTCCAATACCTGAACTCTACACCATGTTATTAACAGCCCCATCTCATGTACCCACATCTGCACCTTGGTGATAATAGCCACATATCTAATATCTGCTTTCCTGACACATTATAGTAATAGCCCATATTGAACACATGGATTCGCAGTGCCCCCCCCCCCCCCCAGGTATGTATTCTTCAATAAGGTGTAACTATCCTAATGACATTGCCAACATTCTTCACCTTAATAGAAATACCCCAGCTCTATTTATTTATTTATTTTACATTTGTTAATTGGGAAAGTCCGACTTGGAATGAGCCAATTTTCAGTGGAGGCCCGGGGAGAAATGCTCCAGACACGTCTTTGTAATGTGGGAGGAAACCGGATCCTGGAGGAAACCCACACAAACACAGAGAGGACATGCAGACTCCACTCAGAAGGCACCCCAGCTGAGAATTCAACCGCCAAACCTGTTGCTGTGAGGCAACAATGCTACCGCTGCACTACTCCGCCATCCTCTAGTGCCTATGTTCTGCACCATGATGTTACCCTTCCCAGTCTTCAGTAACACAATTATGAAGTGCCATATTGTATGTGTATATCCTTTGATGGTGAAGAGGAGGATGAAAATGTTGTCAAGGGCAAGACAAGGTAGTCATCCTACCACCTTACCCCTAGGAAGGTGCATGTTCTGCCCACAATGAGTTGCGTTTTTCTTCTTTTTAGACCAGTAAGCCAAACCAACAGTCGTTTAACACTTTGTTCTATAGTTTGAATAAAGATGGGGTTGCAAAAATCATTAAAAAAATCAAAGATCAACTGAAGATATGCAAACATTGAGATGTAGGTAGCAGTCTGCGCAATAATAAATGTGATAAATAAAATACACGTTTACAAGCTAAGGATCAGAGAGTTTGTTTGGTGAAATATATAAATAAACCTCCAAAAACTAATAATAAGTTAGATAACTATTATTTAATATGTACACACTACTAAGTTTATTTTTTCTCACAGTGATCTTTACTGAAATGCTTGTGTTTTTCTTTTGGGACCTAATTCTACTAGAAACCTGTACTGAATACTACTTTGTATAGACTAACTAGAGGATATGTATACTACATCTTACTGTATGTACACTATTGTACTAGCTAATTATTGTATATTTCTTGTATTTCTGTGGAGCTTTTATCCCCAGGCCTCTGATGCAAATGGCATTCTGACCCAGGCAAACTTTTCCGGTAAACAAATGTAAATACATAAATAAATAAAAGTACAGTCTGGAGACTCAGCAAAGATTAATGATGACTTGGTTCCCTCCAAATGTTTTTACAAACTGTTTTACAGAGTAATTTAACAAAATACATTTAGCTTGCCTTCAGGCAGCTGTCACAGAGGCTTAAGGCTGTGAGCTGTAGTTTATGTGGTACATGGTTTGATACCCTCATCTGCCTACTGTGAGACCTTGAGCATTTTGTTTAACTAGACATTGCTCCTGGGTTATCCCCCAAAGAGAACTGTGTCTAGTGGGCTACCTGGTTAACAAATGCGCATTATTATTGCTTATTGGAGTTCAGCCAAAAGTTACTGTCATTAGTGTAGTTAGTGGCTAACTAGTCACTCAAAGTTTGAAAGGAAAACTCGTGAGAGCAAACCTGATGTGCAGGTAGCTATCAGAATACTTTGTGTTGCATACATTTACTTTTGTGTACTTGTAACTCATTAAACGGCATTGTTCATTAAGTCAGTTATTGTGTATCCTATCACAGTGTAACCAGTTAAGTGGACTGCAGCTTATTGTTACCTGAGAACTTTTCTCTACTGGTCCCTTTGGACCTGGTTGCCTATGAAATGGCACTCTAAGTACAGCCAGTACTAACAAGAGAAAATATAAATGAATAACGAAAGAAACGAGCAAGGAAGGAGAAGAAAATGGAAAAGGGGGCGTGATTTTACAGATCAAAATCAAGAAAGTATGACATCTTACTACTACGTTTCATAACATTAGCCATGGACCTAAGCAGCAGCTCTGATGCTACTAACAAGTACTTCTTTGTCCATATTATTTCAACTACCTTAATATTCTAGACAGTGTATAACAGAACCGATAATAATAACAACAATACTAATAATAATTCATGGAATACCTTTCTCCATTTCAGCATAAGTCCAATGAGCTCACAGTCTTGGCAGGGTGCAGACTATATATCTGGGAAGCAGCACAGCTGTATATTGTCTGGTCTTTCGGCTTTTCCCGGTTAGGGTTCACCACAGCAGAACTCCGGTCTGCTAATGATTGGCAGTAGATTTTTACGTGCCGAGTTGCCGGCCCTGATGCACAAACTTCAACAAAGGTACGCCCATTCACACATGTCTCCACTCAGAAGACGCTCTAGCTGAGAATCGAACAGGACAACGTCTTTCTGTTGTCTGGTATAATGTTTTTTATCCTTGTCTTGCCACTTTCTGCAAATTGCATGCTGCATTGCCTTCTAAATACCAGGAAAACAGTTTAGAATCACTAAGTATCTGAACTCCTGTAGTTAAAACCTGCAGTACCATTTTTATCTAATAGACCGAAAGTCCGCATCTCCAGGGAGATATTTAAAGATTCATTCCCCTGGGTAAAGTGTTGAACAGCCACTGGACATAAATTATGCTGGGAGCTGCATTCTCTGACTTTTTCCATTCATTTTTCCAGGGTTTAGTTTTATTCTATAAAGCTGGAAGAGTTGACCTTCTCTTTGTTGGTAATAAACTTTTAAGTTTCTTGCAAAACAAGGTGATTAGCCTGTAGGGTTGTTTAAACTGTCATTCACCACATTTATTTCCCACTCTCCTGCATGATCCTAACTTGCATACAGCAACCCAGTCTTAAAAATTCTTGCTTGTTTGTATGCTCATATAATAAGTTGTCCTCACCCAAAAGAACAGACATTTTTGCTTGCTCTTTAGTGTAAAGGGTGGAACACTGACTGAAGCTGCAGTGACCCATGTTCAGATAGAAGGCCTGGATGCCAGAGGGAGCTGGACTTGGAAGAGTGAGCAGGTGGTGACTAGTTTATCCATCAATGGAGGGGGGGGGGTCCGGCAGTTGGATCTATTTTAGGCTTGGGTGCTCTGCACTTGAAAAATGAGCTGAAGGCAGGAGACAAGGTTTCTCCTAGCTGCTACAGGTGCAGACTTACACTTACAAGCCAGGACTGACAATTAATCTTACAATGCCATGCTGCTCTGGATGATGGGGCATCTCCCCCACTTCTAACAACACAGAAACACTCACTGAACTCTGGCCCCAGCAAATCCATATCTAAGATCAGTCAGGGCAGGCATAATAAATGAGTCTTTAGGTGAAGTTGAGGGGTTAGATGGTCCTATATAGGTTCCTAGGTAAGTACTAGGCTACCTGCCCCTGCAGACCATTTTAACCCCAGACAGTTTCCATTTCAGTGCTTGAATTAATATGTCCCATTTGATATTAGATTGGCCTTACCCATCCCATGGTTTATATTACCCCCAGTGCGAATAACTGGGATCATACCACAGATAATTTGAGGGGACCCATGCATGGGATAAGCATTTAGGAGCTGCCTGTGTCCATTAGTAGTACAGGGGCAGTCGTGGAGTAAATGTTCTGCTTGCCAATCATAGATCCAACTTGTGACTCAGTATGGGCAGGGATGAACTTTTGTTTTATGTGGATGGAGAGTCTGTTCCAGACCAGCGATATATTCTGTGGGATATACCTGTCCCTCCAAACCATTCTGTTGATATTTAGAAGAGGTTTACAGCATGATGAAAGAAGAGAATTTTAAAGATTTGACTTCAAAGCTGCATGTAATCAGTCTTGAAACTAATGTCGTTTTTCAATAATGCACTATAAAACATTTGTTATCCCCCTCCAGCATTTGTGTCCATGGAGAATATGGGGTGGTCTCAGGATACTCATTAGTACATTCTGAAAGCAGCGTTGTGGTTTACCTCTTTGGTAGATGCCTGGTGGTAATACATTCCTGCCCATTTTGTACAGACTGGATGACACACCCGTTCTGCCACTGGATCACAGCCTCAGCTGCCCCACACACTGAAAAAAAGTGATAGCACATAATGACTGATGTGTCCATCTAAAAATCTTTTTCTAGCTTACTGCCAACTCCACAGTTCCAACCTAATACATATTTAGTAGTCCCAGAGTTCACCTGCTCTGTTTTCAGTAACTGTTTTGGTCCTCTGCCCTCTGCTTATATTGTTCTGCAGGCTCTGGGCTTGCATGCATCCCAATGGGGTGGGTCTCCACCACAGAGGAGAGGAGCCTGTACTACATCTTGACAGGGGCCCTGGGAGCTGGGGGCTCTCTAGATTATCATATTTATGTTGTCAGAGATAACTGTAACTTTATAGACTTTTAAATATGCCATGCACACATGTGCAACACATGCTGATGCAAGCATTAACACCAGACTTGCACCTACCCACTCATTTGCTTATTGTGCAAATTGGAGTATGTCCTTTGCTTTGTGCTTCATCATGCAGTCTGGAATAATCCCTATTATCCATCATAGAATGGTCCTAAGGTAGTTAATTCTAATGCTATCCAATCCAAGCAAGGAAAGGAAATTAATTTCTGAACACTCTACAACCTGTCATGTTCAGCCATCCATCTTTATATGTGCTTGCTGAGCCTAGGTTACTTATGATGCAGTTTGGCATATTGCCACAGCAGCAATGGCCCTGTCCCTTTCTGTCTATTTACAGCACTGAAACTTTTAGTGATGACTCCCACATGAATGTGGTGATCCCTAGCAGCTGACCTACCCTGCATTTTATAGTTTACCATCCTAAGGCCAATGCCAGTCCACGGACAATAGGAGATACCGCCAGTCATACCTCTCAACTGTTCTTGATTTTACATAATACTCCTGATTTTGTGCCATATTTTACCTTGTCTTTTGTAATTTTTTTGATTGTCTGGTAAATTACTAAGTATTAATGTAAGTCAGCCAGTAATACCAGACATTAGGGTTTCATACATACATACATACATACATACAAATATTTCAACCACGGGCATTAATGCTCTTCTAGCTTGCCAATATATATATACCAGAACATTTGTTCCCATAATGTGTCCAGGCTGTTCTTAAAAATATCTAAACTAGTACTTGCTTTACTGTAATTTGGTAGTCTATTCTATACATCGGCTACTCTGTCAGTGAACCAATTAGTAGACTTCTGATTCCTATAGAATCTTCTACATAGGTTACCTATATACCCAGGTCCTTAAATGAGTCTACAGTTTCAATCACTGTGTATTAAATATTCACCTTTCAATTTATGTATCACAAATCTCATATGCTTAGTTTTGGACGCATTTATCAGCATATTATTTTCCTGTGCCCAAATGGTCAATTTAGTCAAGTTATTTTGCAGACATGCCTTATAATTACGCATGTAATCAGTTTACCCAGTTTCAGGTCATCTGCATGTAGACTGTAGAACACCTCAGATGAAAAAGTTAGGTCTGAAAGATACAATCTAAACAAGTAAGGGCCTAGGACAAAGCCTTGTGGGACACTCTGACTGTAACCAAGGATTTCACCTGTCCAGTTGCTGTATGATACTTGCCATGTCCTATTTGTAAGCCATCTTATCAAGAGTACATCAATACCTAGTTGCACTAATTTATTGATCAGTGTTTTGTGTATGACTTTCTCAAATGCTAAAGTTAAATCTATATAAATTACATCACAGCACAATTTTTCATTCATAGCTGTTATTATATTGTTATAGAACATCATGTTACAGGTGGTATTAGATCTGTTTTCAACATATGCATGTTGATATATGGTTTCAAGTCCCAACCTTTCCAGCTCTGACAATAACTTATCCAATATTACCTTCTCCATTATTTTTCCACAACATAAAAGTAGACTTAAGGGTCTGTATGACTCTGGGTTAGTCCTACTCACCTTTCCCTTAAAGACAGGCTTAATAAGCGCATGTCTCCAATCTTGAGGAATCTCCCCATATTTATATGACCTAGTGAATAATAGATATAATGGTACTATAAGTTCTTGCTGAAGAGTTCTCAGGTCATTGTTACTAATTCCATCTCCTCCCTGTGCTTTCTTTGGATCCAGTTTGCACAGTTCTTTTTTTAATATAATCTAATTTGATTCCAGTATCTGGAGTTACCTGGATGTCACTTGGACAACTTATCAGCCCTTTTGTGACGCCAGACTGTTTTGCATAAGATTTTGTAAATATATCTATAATCTGTTGTGTCTTGAGAATAAATTTTAGAATCTGCACACAGTTTATCAATTTGTATATCTTTACTCCTTCCAATTCTTATGTATCTATAAAAAGGTTTCCTGTTATGCTCAATATCTTTATATAAATTTTCTCGATCTTGTCTCACACTATACTTCTTATAGTTCAGACGATGCATGTTGGTGTAAATCCTGTTCTATTCACTGTTTAAGTGAATTAGAGTAACATTTAAAATTTGTCTCTGATTTTGAGCTGTTGTCTTCCTGTTATTTTTGGCTTGTGTCCAGAATATATGAGAGAAGATGCTGAGAGGTACACCCTCAGCACATATACTTAGTATAGCAGGCTTCAGCTATATAAATGTTGCTATATGAATGTCTTCACTGCTGTTTTTCCATGCATTAAATGTGAATAAACATATTTTTATTTGCATTTTTCTTTTATTTATGTATTTCATTTTATAACTTAGTGTGTTTCACCAGCATCTACCTTTTAAGTATGTGCTGTACTATCTTTCATCAACATCTGCAATACTGAGTACTTTCTTTTAGCTGCGATGAAGTTGACTAAAACCAAGGCTGTTTTACCCAGCTCTAGGTTTTGAGAAAAGGAGGGCTTGTGTTGGATGCACATTAGACAGTTCCTTGTTCCTGTGTAAAATTTAAGGTATGTGTCATACGGCCTTGTTAGGTATGTTACACATGATAACCACTGAACCCCCAGTGCCTATACGAAGTAGAAATGTGTACATAGTATAGACCAACTACTCTGGATTGGCCTGTTTAAGACTCACTCTAGTTTTGAATCAAAATCATCAAAGTCAGGTAGAGTTGTATTCAAGTGCTACCGAGACAGAATTTACCTGACTGCGGACTCTTACGTGCTGCTTTCTATTTGGTCCCACCAGGAGATTCCCCAGATGTCTTGCAGATATCTAGAATACAGTTCCAACTTAATGTGTATGAATTGCTGACCAGAAACCTGTTTTTAATGAGGTGGTTCTAGAAAAAAACAGCTAAGCATTTATATAAATGAGCAGATATAGGTTCATAGGTTCATACTAGGCTATCTGCCCTAGGGCATTTATAAGCCTAGCCAGAGTGTGTTTGGCTTTCGCCACCCATTTTAAATTAATTTTGCTATGCCTTTTTTTGAGGTTAGTATACTGTGCTTCTGTCTAACAGTGACACAGAAGTGATAGCCGGGGTAAACCTACGATCTCCCATCCACTCATCAAGATTCCTCTTGAAGAGAGTCAGTGTGGGACTCTGCCTAACCTGGACTGGGATTTTATTTCAGAGTGAAGGGAGCCTCTGGGTTATGAATCTGTCCCTCCAGCATGTCCTATTTATTTCGGTGCTGAGGTTCAAGTCTCTCGAGTGCGTAGCTCGATGGGATTTGGATTTTCTGAGGTGCAGCATGTCCATTAATTCCGGGTTGGACATGGCTTTATATGTCAGGCACAGATCGCCTCTGAGCAGGCGGTATGCCACTGAGTAGAGCTGGAGTTTCTTTAACCGGGCAGCATATGGCATCTGTTTGAGCCCTTTGATCCTCTTGGTGAGGTACTTTTGGGGTCTTTCCAGTTGCTGCAGGTGTCTGGTAAGGTACATCCCAAAAGGGGATTGTACTCAATTATGGGCCTGATGAGGGATGAGTAAAGAGGCACGATGACCTCCCCTGATCTAGATGTGAATCCCTTCATGATTAGGTGGGCTATATAAAATGTTTTTCTAACCACTTTGGCCACGTGGTTGTCAAATGAGAGATTGCTATCAACTTGGGTCCCCAGGTCCCTAATGACTTCTTCTGTACTTAATGGATTACCACCTATGTGGTAATTTGTGGGCACTGTTTTTGCCAAAGGGATGACTATACACTTTTTGGCGTTTAGCTTGAGGCCATGGCTCTGGCACCAGTTGTCTGTTTCTATGAGGCCCTTTTGGAGGATGCTTGTGTCGGTTGGAGAGTTGATTATGGTGCCCAGTTTGCAGTCATCTGCGAACTTGGTCAGCCACAGTCCTTCCGTGTTGGCCTGTACCGCCGAGAAATATATACCAAACAAGAGAGGTCCCAGGACTGAGCCCTGTGGGATGCCACTTGTAACTGGTTTGGAGTCTGTCATGGCTCCAGCAATTCTAACCATGTGGGTTCTGTCCTTGAGCCAGTTTGCAACCCATCTAGTGACATAGGGGTTTAAGCTGGTGAGCTTATCTATAATGCCCGAGTGGGGTATTGTATCGAAGGCTTTTGCGAGGTCCAGGTAGGCTGTGTGGGCCACCTTCCCCTCGTCAATGGCCTTGGTGACTGTTTCAAAGAAATCTACCAGGTTTAAGAGGCAGGATTTGGCCTTAACAAAGCCAAACTGGGTAGGATCCTGTGTCTGTAGATCCCCAATATCTTTATTTATGAGGTCCATGATGATCCTTTCCATAGCTTTGCAGACCAAGCTAGTCAGGCTTAGGGGCGATAGTTTCCAGGATCCGTTGAGGCACCACCTTTGTGGAGAGGGACCACTGTTGCTGTACACCACTCGTTGGGTACATATCCTGTAGTAAGGCTAAGACTAAACAGTAGTTTTATGTTTGGGTTTAGCTCTTCTTGGAGTTCATGTAGGATGCAGCCCGGGACACCATCTGGTCCCATTGATGCTGTGTTTTTTGCTTTGGAGAGGGCGGCTCTTACCTGAGCATCTGAGATGTCAGGGGGCAGCACTCTGTTGGGATAGATATTTGCCCTATTGGTGGGGAGGGGGGGGAGAAGTTTGCACTGAACCTGTCAGCTAGGATGTTGGCAATGTCTGTGGGCTCAGTGTATTTTTTGTCATTTTGGACTAATTCTGAGCATATCTGAGAATTCCCACCCAGGTTCCTAACATAACTAAAGAAAGCCTTGTGATTATCCTTAGTGTCCTGTGCAATTTTTCTCTCAAAGCTGGCCTTAGACGATTTTATGAGTGCCCGTAGTTTTTTGCTAATATTGATCAGAGATGCCTTCCCTTTTTGGGATTTTGCTCTATCATGTAGTAGCTTCCTCCTTCTATTGTATAGTTTGTTTATGGCTGGGGTCCACCAGACAGAACGTCTGCCTTTGGAGGATTGGGTCTTGGTTTTATTTGGGATTGCATGATCCATGCATTCCTGAAGGTGTTCATAGAATGCGTTTATAAAAGATTCTGCAGTCTGGGCCGTATTTTCCACTGGCCCGGGGGCTTTGAAGGATTTCGCCTCGGTTTTGAGGCGTGTGAAATTTGCTTTAGAGAAGTTTTTCACTGTGGTTTTCTGGGCAGGGGGTGGGGTCGGGATGTGAATATCCAGTGGGATTAGTTTATGGTCTGATCTTACCAGTGAGGGATATAATTCTGGTATCTATCTTGAATCTATCTCATTTATGGCATCTCACTTAACATCAGGTGTTAACACTATAAGACTATCACAAAATATTTGAAGGAGTTTCTTCAAATACAGGAACGCCTTAGGACTGTTACCTGTCCTCCTTACCGTTATTTACAGTCTTTAAGAACATTTGTTAGCTCAATACTGTTATTTCTACTAGCAGCAAGCAGTTTTAATTGATCATATAAAGAATTTAACTTGCACTAGACTTGGTTATCATTCCTAAAGAGCTGCAGAACTAAATTGATACTACAGATTTTCCAGGTCTGAAATATCCAACTCTGTGGTCCCTGTATATGTAATCCATTTATATAAAAGTATTGAAGCTGACCCAGCTGTTAGTTGCATAGAAATAGCTAGAAGGCTATGGTGGTACCAGGCCTTAATACACTGTCTGTCATAGGGACAGCAGGTTCCTTGATATGTTCTTAAAATGTATTCTTTGGCTATACTGTAGAAAGTTGCAATCAGCTACCAAATGCATATGGGTCAGTATTGGGGGGTATACTCTGGGTCAGTATTGGGGGGTATACTCAGGCAGATTAAACAGCTGGCATATATTTTTGTGAGGTAAAAATTAGTAAATTAGGCTTCTGACAGGTGTTTACCCTACAAACACAAGGTGCAGGGTTTGATTCTCACATGGGGTGATTGGCTAGGTTTAAAATGACCCACAAGGGCAGTTAGCCTAGTGCTAATCTATGACTCTATGGATGTGAATCAGATTATTTTATCTGATATTTATTTATTTATTTTTATTTATTTCAGTTTAATGACCGGGTAAGTCCACTGGGC
Source organism: Protopterus annectens (assembly GCF_019279795.1). Classification (NCBI taxonomy): domain Eukaryota; kingdom Metazoa; phylum Chordata; order Ceratodontiformes; family Protopteridae; genus Protopterus; species Protopterus annectens. The sequence goes on along the minus strand of NC_056729.1, from coordinate 1,709,654,429 downwards.
TTTGAAAGGCCCGTTTTCAGTGGATGCCCGGGGAGATAAGCTCCATGGCACAATTGCAATAACAATTACATGTCAATTACAAGTAAAAAAAAAGTAAAAAAATATTTAACAATAGTGAATTAGATCCATCAATCCAGCCACTGGGGATGTACAAGCCAGTGCATTTCTTTGTGCCGGTCCCAAGCCCAGATAAATGGGGAGGGTTGCGTCAGGAAGGGCATCCGGTGTAAAATATCTGCCAAATGAGATATGTGGAAACCAATACAGATTTACATACTGGATTGGTCAAGGCTCAGGTTAATAACGGCTGCCACCAGTACTGTTAGCTGACAGGGTGCTGGCGGAAATTGGGCTACTGTTGGACAAAGGAGGAGAAGGAGAAGAAGAGGGGAAGGCATGCCCAAAGGCAATAAGAGAGGAGGAATGTTAGGAGTGTGGCAGTGAGGGTAGGAACTTTGAATGTTGGCAGCATGACTGGTATAGGGAGAGAGCCAGCTGATATGATGGACAGAAGGAAGGTTGATATTGTGTGTACAAGAGACCAGGTGGAAGGGAAGTAAGGCCAGGTGTATTGGAGGTGGGTTCAAATTATTCTATCATGGTGTGGATGGGAGGAGAAATGGGGTAGGAGTTATCCTGAAGGAACGATATACCAAGAGTGTTTTGGAGGTGAAAAAAGTGTCAGATAAAGTGATGTTTATGAAGCTGGAAATTGATGGTGTAATGATGAATGTTTGTGCATATGCTCCGCAAGTCTGGTGTGCTATGGATGAGAAAGAAAAATTTTGGAGTGAGTTGGATGAAGTGGTGATGACTGTACCCAAAGGTGAGAGAGTGGTGATCGGAGCAGATTTCAATGGGCATGTTGGTGAAGGGAACAGAGGGGATGAGGAAGTGATGGGCAGGTATGGTGTTAAGGAAAGGAATGCAGAAGGTCAGATGGTAGTGGATTTTGCAAAAAGGATGGACATGGCTGTGATGAATATGTATTTTAACAAGAGGGAGGAGCATAGGGTGACATACAAGAGTGGAGGGAGATGCACTCAGGTGGATTATATCCTATGCAAGAGGGCCAGTTTGAAGGAGATTGGAGACTGTAAAGTGGTGACGGGGGAAAGTGTAGTTAGGCTGCATGGAATGGTGGTCTGTAGAATGACATTGGTGATCAAGAAGAGGAGGAAGAGTGTGAGGGCAGCACCAAGGATCAAATGGTGGAAATTGAAAAAGGGTGATTGTGAGGTGGAGTTCAGGGAAGAGTTAAGACAGGCACTGGGTGGCAGTGAAGTGTTACCAAATAGCTGGGTAACTACAGCAGAGCTAGTAAGGGAGACTGCTAGAAAGATGCTTGGTATGACATCTGGACAGAGAAAGGAGGACAAGGAGACCTGGTGGTGGAATGAGGAAGTACAGGAGAGTATACGGAGAAAGAGGTTGGTGAAGAAGAAGTGGGGTTGTCAGAGAGATGAAGAAAGTAGACAGGAGTATAAGGAGATGAGGTGCATGGTAAAGAGAGAGGTGGCTTATGCTAAGGATAAGGCGTATAGAGAGTTGTATGAAAGGTTGGACACTAAGGAGGGAGAAAAGGACCTGTACCGACTGGCCCAGAGGGACCGAGCTAGGAAAGATGTGCAGCAGGTTAGGGTGATAAAGGATAATGAGGGAAACGTACTCACTAGCAAAGAGAATGTGTTGAACAGATTGAAAGAGTACTTTGAGGAACTGATGAATGAAGAGAATGAGAGAGAGAGAGAAGGCTGGATGATGTGGGGATAGTGAATCAGGATGTGCAATGGATTAGCAAGGCGGAAGTAAGGATAGCTATGAAGAGGATGAAGAATGGAAAGGCTGTTGGTCCAGATGACATACTTGTGGAAGCTTGGAGGTGTTTAGGAGAAATGGCAGTGGAATTTTTAACCAGATTGTTTAATGAAATCTTGGAAAGTGAGAGGATGCCTGAGGAGTGGAGAAAAAATGTTTTGGTACCGATTTTTAAGAATAAGGGTGATGTGCAGAGTTGTAGTAACTACAGAGGGATAAAACAGATCAGTCACAGCATGAAATTATGGGAAAGAGTAGTGGAAGCTAGGTTAAGAAGGGAGGTGATGATTAGTGATCAGCAGTATGGTTTCATGCCAGGAAAGAGCACTACAGATGTGATGTTTGCTCTGAGAGTGTTGATGGAGAAGTACAGAGAAGGTCAGAAGGAGTTGCATTGTGTCTTTGTGGACTTAGAGGAAGTATAGGACAGGGTGCCTGGAGAGGAGTTGTGGTATTGTATGAGGAAGTCAGGAGTGGCAGAGAAGTATGTAAGAGTGGTACAGGATATGTAAGAGGGTAGTGTGACAGCGGTGAGGTCTGCGGTGGGAGTGATGGATGCATTTAAGGTGGAGGTGGGATTACATCAAGGATCAGCTCTGAGCCCTTTCTTATTTGCACTGGTGATGGACAGGTTGACAGACGAGATCAGATAGGAGTCCCCGTGGACTATGATGTTTGCAGATGACATTGTGATCTGTAGTGAGAGTAGGGAACAAGTTCAGGAGACCCTGGAGAGGTGGAGATATGCTCTAGAGAGAAGAAAAATGAAGGTCAGCAGGACTAAGACAGAATATATGTGTGTGAATGAGAGGGAAGATAGAGGAATGGTGAGGATGCAAGGAGTAGAGGTGGTGAAGGTGGATGAGTTTAAATTCTTGGGATCAACAGTTCAGAGTAATGGCGAGTGTAGAACAGAGGTGAAGAAGAGAGTACAGGCAGGATGGAGTGTGTGGAGAAGAGTGTCAGGAGTGATTTGTGACAGACGAGTACCAGTAAGAGTGAAAGGGAAGGTCTACAAAAGGGTAGTGAGACCAGCTATGTTATACGGGTTGGAGACAGTGGCATTGACAAAAAGGCAGGAGTCAAAACTGGATGTGGCAGAGCTAAAGATGTTAAAATTTGCACTAGATGTGACGAGGGTAGACAGGATTAGGAATAAGTATATTAGAGGGTCAGCCCAGGTTGGACAGTTTGGAGACAAATCAAGAGAGGCAAGATTATGTTGGTTTGGACATGTGCTGAGGAGGGATGCTGGGTATATTGGGAAAAGGATGCTAAATATGGAGCTGCCAGATAAGAGGAAAAGAGGAAGGCCTAAGATAAGGTTTATGGATGTGGTGAGAGAGGACATGCTGGTCGTTGGTGTGACAGAGCAAGATGCAGAGGACAGGAAGAAATGGAAACAGGTGATCCGTTGTGGTGACCCCTAACGGGAGCAGCTGAAAGAAGAAGAAGAAGAAGTAAATTAGATCCATCAGTAAGAGAAAATCCTGCACCTCAGCAGACATATGTATAATACATGTTACAGTATAGCTTAGTGAATTTAGTATAAGTAGGTGTTAGAATAAAGTATGGGTCTAGTAGTAGTGAAAGCAGAGTGAACATAGTAAAGTGTTTTACAGAGAAGGTATTAATAATATAGAGGATGCAAGAGATGACCATAGTGATAAGTGTGAGTGATGAATGACAAAGTGGGAACTCATGTGTGAAGAGCAGGGGCAAATCCATTTGGAGGATAGATATGAGTGAAGAAGGGATTTGAAGTTGTGGGATTTGCATTGTTTCGAAGGGAGGGAGTTCCAAAGTTTGGCTAGAGAGTAAGATATCAGGAAGTGGCCAGGGGGCCAAGAAGGTTTGTGGATTTGTAATAGGTTTTGGTTTTCTAAACAAAGTCCAAAACATACACTGTGAAGCACTAAGAAACACTTTCAGTCAGCCAAACTCTTTAGTCCAAGCTGTTTTTATTATTCCATCATACAAAGACACAGATTGAGCACTTTCATCCCCTAAACTGGGGACTTCATCAGAACTGATTCTGATGAAGTCACCAGTTTAGGGGATGAAAGTGGACTGAAGAATTTGGCTGACTGCTTCACAGTGTATGTGTTGGACTTTTTTTAGTTATCTTTTACACTGTGGTTACTTTTGTTTTTTTATTTGAGGTTTTGGTTTTCTGACAAAAGTGGGTGATTTGGAATATAGGGGGATAAGCTGATGGACAGAGATGGACAGCTAGATGGTTTGAAGATTTGTTTGTGAGCTGTGGAGAGTTTTAGTAGGTTTAGGTAGTTTGGTAACTCAAGCCATCATAGGGATTAGAGAGAGAGACAGTGATGGGATGAATATTTGGAGTTGGTGGCAAATTTGCTGATTTTATTGTAGCAGGATTCTAACTTGGATTGTAAACCAAGTTGGAGGTTAGTGAGCAGGGGAGCACCATATGTGAGAGAGTGGAGAAGGTAGGAGCACCATATGTGAGAGAGCGGAGAAGGTAGGAGGAGGCTAAGGCCTTTCTGGTTGCTGGAGTGAGGAAGCGGTTATGTTGATACAAGAGTCCTCATTTCTGATGAGGTTTTTAATAGCGGTATTTATATGGATGTTGAACTTTAGATGATCATTGATGATGACACCAAGGAGCTTTGTATGAGATATTATTTCAATGGGGGTGTTGTTTTGGGTTAATATAATGAAGAAGGAATTATCAATGGTGGAAATTCTGGAGGGAGTAAATACCATTAGTTTAGTTTTGGTCAAGTTTAGGGCAAGGTGGTTGTTGTGCATCCAAGTTTCAGTTTTTGAAAAGGCTAATTGGGTTTTTAATAGTACGTCAGAGGGATGTCAGCAGTGTAGATGATAGTGGAATCATCTGCATACTGAATTACAGAGGAACTGGGGTTGGAGAGATGAAAGGTGTTAATGAAAATGTTGAAAAGAAGGGGGCCTAGCACAGATCCTTGTGGTCCACCAGTGGGGGTATGTAGGAAGGAGGAGATTGAGGATTTCCATTTTACTGCTTGGTGTCTTTTGGAGAGATAACTAGAGAACCAAGATAGTGTAGAGGGAGAAAGGTTCAGAGTAGAGAGTTGGGATAAGAGTATGGGATGGGAGACGGTGTTGAAGGTTTTAGATAGGTTTAGGAATAAGGACGATACTAGTTTGCCAGTGTGACGGGCCTGGTTAATGGATTCAAGGAAGGACAGAAGAGCTGTAGTGGTACTATGGCCAGGGCAGAAACTATGTTAGGTGGGGGTGAGGAGGTTATCGTGGGTTAAATGTGACATTAGTTGGGGATGAATACATTTTTCTAGTATTTTTGAGAGGGGGAGAGAATAGCAATGGGCCTAAAGTTGGTGGTGTCGTAGTTTTTACCGCCCTTGTGGAGTGGAATGATGAATGCGTGTTTCCAGATAGATGGGACTTGGGATTCTTGGATGGACCTATTTATTAAAATGGAAATAGGTAGGGCTATGCTGTTGGCTGCACGTTTGAGGAAGAAAGGGGGTAAGTTGTCTGGTGCACTAGAGCAAGGTTTTAGTTGGCTGAGGAGTTTTTCATTATGCTTGTGGGAACAGGGTCGAGTTTAAAGGTTAATGGGTATTGTGTGCTGTCAGAAGGATGTGATGAGGGTGGGGAGAGAGCTAGGAGGAGGATTGGGTAAGGAAATGGTTACTTTTGCTATATAGTCCATGAAGAAGGAGTTGAATGATGTGGCAGTATCAAGTTCAGAGAGGTTTGGGGTGGGGCAAGGGTTGTCTTTGTTACCAGGATGGAGTAGAGAGAAGATAGTATTCCAGAATTGTTTTGGGTTGGGGGGTGTGCAGATTGGAGTTTGGTGAAGTATGATTTCCAGTCTCTAGTTATTAGTTTTTTTTTTACGGAATTTCGGAGCTGTTTGTATTCTACTAGGGTAGTAGGTAGTTTGTTGTTGTGAAATTGCTTCCACTTTTTATCCCTTAGTGGCATGGTTTGTTTAGTTTCTTTAGATAACCAAGGAGATATTTTAGATTTGACTAGTTTGGTCCTGAGAGGAGTATAGTAGTTATGTAGATTTAAAAAGGTTTCATTGAAGTAGGTGATAGCATTGAGAGGCAGGGTTTTTAAGGGGGTCCAGATGATTAGGTTTAGACAATCCATAAATATTTGTAAGTTGAACTTAGAAATGTTACGGGTTTGGATGTAGTAGTGTTGTTTGAGGATAGAGATGGGTGTCAATCTGTGAAGGCGAGTAGGTGGTCACTGATAGGGTCAGGAAGGGTACCAGAGGATTATATTAAATTGGGGTGGGATACTAATATCCAGTCAACGGTGGTGCCTGAATCTCCATTTTTGTTAGGTCTAGTAGGGGAATTAATTATCTGGCTAAAATTAAAGAGGTTGATTGCATAAGAAGGAGGTTGAGAGTTGATATTAGCCCAATTAATGTTTACATCACCTAGGATATAGGTTTCCTTTTTGAAGGTGGAAGGGAACCAGGAGAGGATATCTTCAAGTATTGGAATGTTATTGTTGCCTAGAGGAATGTAGAGAGCGGCTTTGCATATAGCTTTGTGATTGTTGATCTTTAGAGATGCTATGGTTAATTCTGAGCTAGAGAAAGTGGGGATATAAAGGGTTGGCTGCTAAATGCCCTCTTTGTTAAGAATAAATTGGATGAGGCTTCCTCTCAGGAGTTATACAGAGGTGGAAAAGAATGAGGATCTACAAAGTAGCTATTTCATCTTCCATTTTCAGGTTTTCTACAAGCTATAGGCAATGCCAGATTACGTAGCATTCATGGAGGGAGAAAAAAGGTCAGGTGAGACAGCAGATGAGTCAGGGGTTCACAGATATGTCCACTTGTGCAGCAATATCAGTGTTCTGCAATGGCTATGATGCAGAGCCCCTTCCATTATCTTTTATAATGTATGGCAGTAGGATTTCTCTCTTTTCAAAAAAACAGTGGTTTTGCTGGGCCCTGATCAAACGGCCAAAGGGGATCTTCAGATTTTGCTCTGTATCTGCCTTTAGCCATTATGTTTTGTACATCAAAGGACTAGCTAAAACATGCACTGTCTAGTATAAAGCAAGTGCTGGACTTTAAAATAATCCAAAAAAAATCTTCTCTAAGAAAATTAATTAATAGGTATTTCACAAGACTGCTTTTGGCTCCAAAAATTGAGTGCATCATTGGAAGGCCATTCCTGACTTGTTAATTTGAACAGCTATGTCTGCAGACTTTGCTTCTATTGCTGATGAATGACATATCCCTCATTGCTTAAGATATGAAAGACTCTTACTTGTTCATAGGTTCATAGGACGATACTAGGCTATTGGCCCAGAAGCCTGTATAAGCCCAGCCAAGAATTTCACCCATTGTCACACAAAGTTCATCACCTGTTTTCCCTGTCCATCAGGGACACAGGTGGGATCCCAGGGGTATATTTTCTGTTGTAGTTATTCAAAAAGCTTACAGTTCCTCAGATTGTAAGTGAGAAACTCACACTGAGTTTGCTTACATACCCTTTGACCTTTTGATGCACCAAAAGACTTCTGCAGATTCGTAGTTCCAGTGTTCACCCATCTGGGACTAAAGACCGATATCCAGCCTTATATCAATGGTTACTTAATGCAGGCTGCTTCTTCAGAAGAGCACCTGATCTCCTAAAAATTAACCTTCTGCTTTTCTCAGATTACAGACTGCTGTTTTTTTTCTGTCTGAAGTAGTTTTCCTTCTTATCTCCTAACCGGTGTTGCTTAGTCAGTTGTATTTAATTATGTCTTCAAACACAAAAATGGCAAAAACTATTGCTTGTCTGCTTAAAAGACCTTTTTATAAGTTTAGCCTCCTTATTTCAGTTTGTGATTTTCATTAGTCAGTCTTCTTCTCCAGCCGCTTGCAATCATGAATCCACAGAATTAAATCTTTCTTTTTCTGTGTTGCTGAAATACATCATGGGGTATAACAAGGGAAAGACGTTTTGGGTGGCTTTACCTAACTCTTATGCAAACGGAACTTTTTCTCAAAGACAGTAAAAAAAATAGTAATGCTGAAATAAATCCAACTGTCATAAATCACATATAAAGAAAGGGGAGAAAGAAACAACCTAAGTTATATTTTAAAGTAAAGTTACCTATTCTATGAATATTTTGAATGATGCCTTATTAATTTATATATTTAAAAAATTGTTAACCAAGGGGCTGGACTGATCATTGCATAACTATTTGCAAAAATGGGTGAAAGAGACAGGATGCATCAACAAAGTTGAAATGACCTAAGCAGTGTTGTTACCCACCAACGTTTGAATTTGTATGAGTGCATTCTAATTTCAGTCATCTATAACTGTTTCGCTTAACGCTTGCTTATTGCTCTAGCAACTTCCATGTGAAATCCTCACAGAATGATGTTGTTCAGTATCTGGTCATTATGAATTCTCCCCATAATGTTTTATTTATTTATTTTTATATTCTGAATCAAAAGAGCACCCTTATCTTCTAAATAGCAATCATGACAGATCACTGTGAGGATGTAAGTTCATGTCAGAAAGGTTTAGAGTAGAATAAGGTGAGTGAAAGAGAGTCACTGTGTTGTACAAAGTGCCTGTGTAGCACCATGGGCAACAGTGTACCTCAGTACCTTTTACTTTACATATGCTTGCTAAGTAAACAGTATTTTAGTACAACTCAGTTAAATGCTTTGATGGTTAGAAAAATAAGATGCAGTGGTTTTTCATAACAGTTTTCATTTGGTTAAGAGCGTTTCCTAGCTTTAAAAAACAAACGGGCATAAAGAAACACAGTGTCTTTTTTTTTTTTTTTTTTTGCACCCATAACTCCTCAAGCTGGCCATTAACTGCCCACAACATCTGACACTGTTGCTTAATTACAAGGCTGCATGTACTTCTGTGATGCTACTATGGTGACATCACAGACCACAAGAGTGAGGTTTGTGAGTGGTTTATCAGTATCCCCAGAACCCCAAGTCACAATTACAGCCTTGCCTTACATAGTTTTGGTAGATTTAATTTCTTAAAAATACACTTTGGGGATAAATCAATAAAGGAGTTCTAAGAGTAACCACAGCAGTGAGAACTTTCCATGACATAAGCATGATTTGTAATTTGTCTGTCTTAAACGCTGCGGTGTCAAAACATGTAGAGTCTACATTTCTGTGCTGCAGACCTGCTTTTGCTCCACCCTGCTTTACTGAAAGAATTATTCACAGTACAAGAAAATGCTCACAAAGAAGACATGACATAAAATTCATACCCAGTGACCTGAAGCACAAGGCAGATCTGAGGTGTATTTTTACCTAAAGAAAGGAAAATTAAGTAATAAGACATAAAGGAGATGCAGCATTTTGAATGGACTGAGGAATGAGGGGAACAGGTGCTTTCATTCTTCATGCAGGATATTTGAATCGATGACTATACTCACTTCCAGAGGCCTTACAAAGCAGTTATTGCACAGAAGTAGAGAGTGCACAAAATGCAAATTACAAGAGTTTGGGATTTGAACAGTCAGTGAAATTCTACTCACTCCAAATCAGAAGGGAAAGGGATGGCACAAAACAAATACATGACGTTTTCTAAGATAATATCTTTGGAGTGAGCTGATATGGACGGGAATAGATAGGGAAGCATGTGAAAAGATGAAGATTTAAATGTATTTCTACAAGGTATTCCTTTTAAAAAAAAGAGTGGTTGTGGCATTTGTTTTACGGTACTCACTAGCGTAATGTGCAGTATTGAGTCATTCAAGCATGATTCTCAGGATTAAAGATAAGAGCTACTAATGAAATTCACTTCATAGACCTAGGTTTGATTCCCTAAATCTCTGTTTACTTAACAAAATGGTGCTAGAATACCCTTAAAACAAAATTATTCTTATCAGGCTTTCATGGTTAAATAAAAGTAATGAAAATGTATAAGAAAAAGTTTCTGGGATAAATGAAGTCTGGGATACGACAGTGAGACACCCACTAGATGGTGACTGTATGTTAACAGCCAAATAGACTGAGTTAGGATTCACAAGACATATTCTCAGCGGACATGAATTCTCTGAAGTAATGCTTCTTTATTAACTGTTGAGTCATGCTTAACTCCTGTGGGGACTCTAAGAACAGCTGACACCATCCACAGAGTTTTCTAAGCAAGTAGAAAAGAAGTAGATTGTCAAGCATCTCTCCCATATCTCACTTACACACATGCACTGCACATCATTTCCCCATATCTCACTTACACACATGCACTGCACAGCATTTCCCCATATCTCACTTACACACATGCACTGCACAGCATTTCCCCATATCTCACTTACACACATGCACTGCACAGCATTTCCCCCATAGCTCACTTACACACATGCACTGCACAGCATTTCCCCCATATCTCACTTACACACATGCTTGCACAGCACTTCCTCCATATCTCACTTACACACATGTGCTGCACAGCATTTCCCCATATCTCACTTGCACACATGCACTGCACAGCATTTCCCCCATATCTCACTTACACACATGCGCTGCACAGCATTTCCCCCATATCTCACTTACACACATGCGCTGCACAACATTTCCCCCATATCTCACTTACACACATGCACTGCACAGCATTTCCCCATATCTCACTTACACACATGCACTGCACAGCATTTCCCCCATATCTCACTTACACACATGCACTGCACAGCATTTCCCCCATATCTCACTTACACACATGCGCTGCACAGCATTTCCCCCATATCTCACTTACACACATGCACTGCACAGCATTTCCCCCATATCTCACTTACACACATGCGCTGCACAGCATTTCCCCATATCTCACTTAGACACATGCACTGCACAGCATTTCCCCCATATCTCACTTACACACATGCACTGCACAGCATTTCCCCCATATCTCACTTACACACATGCACTGCACAGCATTTCCCCCATATCTTACTTACACACATGCACTGCACTTGCCTTAGTGCAGTTTAGAAATGCCAGTCTTCCCACATACTGTATTGTCTTTTGGATGTGGGAGGAAACCAGAGTATCCAGAGAAAACCCATGTGAACAGAAAAAGGATACGCAGACTCTGCAAAGAAGGTATCCCAACCATGAATCAAACCAGACAACCTCTTACTGGAAAGAGATAATGCTTCTCAGTCTATCATTGCGCTTATTATCTTTTTTAACTTATCCAAGTGTTTTGGGTTCTAATACTGTGATGGGAATTGACCCCCTTTTCTAACTTAGTGTAAGATTAAAGTTCTTTCTCTCTTTTTAATTTCAAAAAGTGTTTAGGGTTTCTACTACTATGATGGGAAAAGACCACAGATCTAAGTCAGGATACAACTAGAGTTTCTTTCTTTCTTTTTAGAGTTTCCAAGTGTTTTGGGTTTCTAATACAACTGATACCAGAGGTGCAGTTTGCTTTCCCTGACAGTGCCATTATGTTTTTGAATCGCATTCTTATCTGTCTGTTTTTTTTACTGAACCTTTCCCATTAAGTGTATGTAATTTGATCATGACCTGTATAATTGTACCAGATTTGACAAAGGCATTTTAAATAAGGCATGCTGAGACAGGCTGTTGTACTGGAATAACGACTGCAGTGATTACAGTGTGAGTAATTTGCTTGAGAAGATTATTGACAGTGACCTCTTCACATGGTAACTTTACAGAAACATTTCCTTCAGCTGCAGATAAGGACCATTTGGTGGGGGCTCTCCTCCCCTTTGCTGCCCCTGCTATTGAGTAAATATCTAATGTGAAGACTGCAATCTCTACCCTCAATAATTTCATTCATGTGTTGAGCTTTATACTTGTAAATTATTCCCCTTTTTTATTGTGTTAACCTTTATGAATGATTGGTCAACACCTTAATCTCTTTTTTCCTGTCTTCCTCTGTTTAAATGCTTTTTGTGTTACCCCAGATCTCTTCCTCCACCTTTCCTGTACACATATTTGCTTTACCTTTGCCCTTTATCTATCTATCTATCTATCTATCTATCTATCTATCTATCTATCTATCTATCTATCTATCTATCTATCCAACTGTATATTATTTATTTATTTGTTTACCAGAATGATCTGACTGGACAGTACCCCTTTTCAACGGAGACCCTACGGGAAAGCTCCTTATTAAGTGTGGTAATACTATATACAATATGCATGAGTAGCGAAGAAGCAAACCAGGGTGCACTGCATACAGCTTACATAGTAGATTAAACACGACAACTAGATTAGACATGAGTAGAACTGTGAACTAATACGTAGTTTAATTAAATAGGCAGAGAGTATCATAACTGCGCTAAGGAAGTAGAGAATGGACAAAGGTGCTGTGGTTATTTGGCTCACTTGATACTAGTTGTTGTGTCTTTCGGCTTTTCCCGGTTAGGGGTCGCCACAGCAGAACTCCGGTCTGCTAATGATTGGCAGTAGATTTTTACATGCCGAGTTGCCAGCCCTGATGCACAACCTTCAAAGAAGGTACGCCCATTCATGCATGTCTCCACACAGAAGATGCTCTAGCTGAGAATCGAACAGGACAACATCTTACTGTGAGGCGACAACGCTACCGCAGCACCACCACCGCAGTGCTCACTTGATACTAGCTAAGTAGGAAACTTATAGTTAAAGTAGCACTGAGGGAGAGAAGTATATTATTCTGTCTGGTGGTAGGGTGAGACTGAGACCCAGTATCCATGAGATATTGCTTTAGATTTTGTTTAAAGCATTTAAATGTAAGTGTTTAGTCTTAGAGAGAGTAAATGTCATTCCACGTATTGAAGATGTGACATGAGAAAATCAAGTTGCCTGCTGAATTGTTGGATTTGGATACACTTAATAAGTTTATATCACTTGAAAGTAGATTTCTATTTGGTATATACTGAAGAAAAATATTGGAGAGGCTTGGGCATTTCTCAGGGCTGTGTCTTACTCAGTTGGGAGTAAAACAACCAGTGAGGGAGTTGTAACCACAGGAGATGCTTTAAGGCTAAGTGATGCTCTGCCCTATGTGACTGGTTAGCTGCAAATTTAGCTATCTTGTTCTAGCACGTCTTAACTCATTACATCCAAATGATGCCTCCAGCTGCATCTGTAGTTAACTCCTACTGACGTCTCTAGGCATCAAATATTGTTTGTTCATATTTGTATCAGTAATTCCAAAACCATGCTATGTACAAAGTTTTAAAAGATTTCTTCTTAAAGCTTACACAATGGCAAACTCAACTGCATTAATATTTGACCTCTGTCTAGTGCAGGTAAATAGATATTAAATGTTATTTTTATGATATTCATTTCTATAGATATAATTTTCACATTTTTCTAAATATTTCAACAACCAAGTAACACAGACAGAACTCCTTAGCTTCATATGAAAGCTGTCTGATAGATGAATAAATGCTGCTGACAGTGTGTGTGTAACTTGAGTTGTTGCTGAGATATTGTAAGTCGTTTACAAAATATTACAAATGTAATAGTTACTGCATTTACTGTGACTTATGCAATTCATTTTAAGACCTAGAACCTAAACAATACTACCATTATAAAATAGTTTGTGCTGAAGAGCTTGCCATTTATACTCCTTTCATAACCTCTATGGTTCCATAAATACGAACATTTATTTGAAGTGTGAGGACATAATTTGATCCTGTCAAAAGGCTTAGGCCCTACCCATTGGAAGTTACAGTGCAAATGAAGTGAATGAGTTAAGTAGATTCGGGTAGGCAGCTTGAAGATTGATAAGAACAGAGGTTCTGCAGAGAAAGGGTGGACGTAGGTATACTCTGGGTATGTGTATTTTAGCATTTTCAGTTAAATAAGGTGTAATCCTGTAGAGGATGATGAGTTTTTGATTTTTTTTGACAGCTTCTTTTACATATATTAAATTGCATTTTTCATCTATGATTACTCCTAGTAGCTTAGTTTGTGAAACTGCTTCAGTTGTGGTGTTATTGTAAAAGGTTAAGCTGAAGCGGGATTTGTTGTCATGGAATGACTTGGATGTGAAGAGATGTCATGTAGGTCCATGACTCTACAGAGGCATTCCTGAGAAAGTTGTAGTTTTTGGATGTTTCTAGCTCCATAGATGAGAGCTGAGTCATCTCCATACTGTGTGACTTGAGGCATTTGTGGTGGCTTTGTGTAGGTCATGAATGAAAGTATTACATGGGAGTGGATGTAGGTTGTAGTCTTGCTGGATGCCTGCATATACAAGAAGAAAGGACGAGCTGGTGTTCCATGTATGTCCTTGCTCTTTGTTAGATAAATAAGTATGGAACTTTAGGAGGAATGTTCTGTCTAGTCCAAGGGGGGAGAGTCAGTTAAGAAGTTAAGGACAGGACATGGTATCAAAAGCTTTGGGCAGATCAAGGAATAATGCTGATAACAGGCTATGGAAGTACCGGAACGGAGGAGTGCAGAATTTATACTTGTTTTTTTAACTGGCATAGAGCATTGATCTTTGAAAGGATCTATTTCAGGTTCAGTCCCAGTACAACAAAATAAAATAACAACAGAAAGAATTACAACATTTGCAAGTAAAGTAGCTGCAAGAAAAGATTAAGTATGAAATTCTGTTTAGATGACAATAGACTCAGCACTAAGTCAACAGTATTTACTTAAACGTCTTCCAGTGTTGTAATACAATATTTACAAAGCTTAACAGTACAGTACAAAAAGCATACCTTTGAAAATGTTGCTTTTTTATGGTTTTGCCCCCTCCCTCACCCCACAGCTGACCAATCAGCTCTTCATTCCATTCACAGGATCTACAGGGCCCACCATAGCCTCCCCCAGGCTGAAGCTGACCCACATCTGGGACTTGTGGTGAGATTGAGGACTAACATAATATTGCTGCATGAACCCCTTCTCCTCCCACCCTGTGGCAGTCATGCAAGCTCGGCAGCTGCTTCCTTCAGGAGATGCATGCATGGTTCCACTCATGAACAATCTACAGACTAAGCAGTATGTGAATAGTATGCCTAGGCTGCCTCCCTCCACCCAGGATGGGCGAGCAGGCTTCAGTCTCTTACTGCCAACCTCCTCTGCCTGGTCTGTCCAGCTCCTATGCTACTACTGAAACTTTCTGGAGCTCAGTAAGGGCTGGCCAGAAACTTGGCAAACTTGTCAATCCTAGCATTAGTGGAGAGAAGTAAAGATGTAAGAAATGGTGTTATAGCAGACACTGATAAAACTTAAGAGGACTGACTTGGTGAAACACAAGCAGAATAAAGTGTCTTATGTAAGATAAGTGAGGTGTGTAATTTTATGTGGGTGTTTAATGTAAATAAGGAGGGAACAACAAGGGGTGTAGGAGGGATTTTAGGAGAGTGTTTTGGAGATAAGTATCCTGTCAATTTAAGGGGGAGAATTTTAGGCGGCGGTCTGGAGATAAGTCTCCTGTCTAGGTAAGTCTATAAGAGCCAGATGGGTGAGACTGAAATATGGGCTAGAGAACCTTTACGTTAAGTTGATATTGTTCAAGCATTATACTCTGCTTCTTTACTTCCTTAAGTGTTAAACATCTCATTTACATAAGAACTTTGCTAATTACCCTGAGGTACTTATTTATTTATTATTTAACTAAGTATTAAAGTAAACTGGCTCAAAGATTCCTTTAATTCACGACATGAACATAAAGCAAAACCAAATGTACATAAGACAAAAATATACAAAGAGGGTAACAGTAACAGAAAATGGATAATTAGAAAACTATAATGAGTTGTCGAGTGGCGTTCGAAAGACATGCGTGAATGGGCGTGCCTTCGTTGAATGTTGGGCATCAGGCTGGCACCTCAGCACTGTAAAAATCAACTGCCGATCATTAGCGGACCGGAGTCCCGCTGTGGCGACCCCTAACTGGGAAAAGCCAAAAGAAGAACAAACATAATGAGTTAAAGAAAGACAGCCAGATCATCAACGAAGGTTTCAGGTGGCACTGACCTGTGATATACAAATCAAAGTAGGACTAACCCAAAAAGTCTAAAGTTAAAAACTTTTTTCGGTTCTCATCATTTCTAGCAGAGGAGCTGTGACCCAAAAGCGCCAGTAAGCAATAAGTTTTTCTAGCTACTGTTTCATTTCCCACTTTCTCAGAATTGGTATTAATTGTGTAGAAGACAGTTGTACAGATACCATTTCCATGATTCAGATGTTATGAAATGCCATTTCCACAAAACTGTCCAACTCTGCACCAAACTGGCCAGCTTTTCTTGGAAGAGGCAGCGAAGCCCTCAGGGTTTTTTTCTGTCTTGGTCCTCCTTGATTTATATGCTGCATTCAACACAGTAAGTCAATGGATCATTTAATGCCATGTGAGAATCACTGCAGTTTGCTTAAACAGCCGTGAATTAAATGACCTCCTACCAGTCTTAGCATATCTTGTCTACTGCTTATAATGCCCAGAGTTGTGAAATAACCAAGGACTTACTACTAGGACCCTTACTTTTCAATGGGATTCATTCAGTTATTGGGGGCTCGGGTGACTGAACTGCATTTGTCTGATGATCATTCCTGAGTGACTTCAAAGATCAAGTATCTGAATTTACTTTTGTACTACAGTGTGAAAGTATGCAAATTATGGGGACAGACACTCAATTCCATTAATTGTTTTGTCACTGCTTTGATGCATGGTGACCTCTCAGTCACTGAGACCCATCTTCCATGTGGAGGCATAGTGCAATTAAAAGGGAGTAATTTAGTTTCCTTAGACACTTATGCATTGCATAAATTTGGTGAGGAGACCACTCAGAATTCCCGGATTTCAATATGCTGTATCAAAAAACTGCCTTTTAAATTCCTGAAATTCATCTGGCCATAGAGTATATGGTGTCATCAGGGGACAAGAACTATTTTGTTATTGCTATGTAGAAGACACAAGTGTTCTCTCTCCTTTCCTCTGTATTGTGTGGCTCCCTTAGTGTATTTAGAATGTCATCCTTAGCCACATAAAAAACTTAAATGTAGTAAGACTCTGACGATCACCATTTATGCTTCTTCTATGGCCACGTAGCCTCCTGCCCTCCATTCAGGTGTTATTTATAGGAAGTCATCTGGAGTTGGTGTCTCAGGTGTACAGATCTTCAATGACAATTCATTATTTATGAACTAAATGTCTCTTGTTTTCAATATTCTTTTTTTCAACATCTGAGGAACATCACCCAAGATAAGCAATTTATCCCAACAGAAAACTATTCTTGTGTGGTCACCTGGGTTACTGTAATGGTCTATAACTGTGGCTTTCCATTTGTGAGGCAGATAGCTTGGAGCCAAGTACAGGCCTCTGCAGATTGGTTCATAGTGGGTGCAGCACATTTGTGCAAATGTGATGATACTGAAGCTGTGTTATTAAATGAGAGCTACCAGCAAGTGGGTCTCTGTGTCATGTTACTTCTCCCTCAGTGTGTTGTGAATGCACATTATTTCTAATGCCTCTTTATTTGATCACCTTGTTTCTATGTTTACTTAACTGTGTACTTATATTACTAGGTGTCATACTGGATACATAGCATCAGATATAAAGCTAATATGTGACCGAATGCTGCTTTTTTCATACTGCACTAAATGTTGGAACTTTTGAACTTGTTTTCCTTGGTCTGCAAATATTTCCTGGTCAAATACACTTCTACACTTTCACAGCCATGTCCAATAGTAAGCCTAATTTCATTGTGATTTTCTTCATGAAATGGATGTTTTATTTCTCACATTTACACATTATTAACACTAAAACAAGAAGTGATACAGTCTGTTTGCATGGCAAGTTAATCTTCAGATTCAAATCTCACTCTGGCTTGCAGTCAATTAATTTTTTCAATTTTCGTTCACAGTATTGCTAAACCAAAACATTCCACTGCCACAGCTCTTCATTGTTGGCTACATTATCTTTATTAGACTCATCATCTACCCTGATTCAGCATCTCAGCTCTATCTCACCATGAGTAGAATTGCAAACTCACCACAAAATATCCATTGTTTAATTTACATTCATATCTCGGGCTTGGAAATAATAAGTTATTTTGCACTTTTAGCCTTTCAAAGAGGAAAGAGACATATTGGCAGTCTTGAGAGAAAAGTGTGTTTTATCACTCTTTTGTGCAAAACCCTCTTGGAGGAAGTTTGTGCTGTGGCGGGGAGATCTATAATAGCTTCCTGTTTACAGTCATCTGTGAGCTTAATGAGCCAGAGACCTTTGACATTAGCCTTGGCTTCTGAGAATACAAACAGGAGTAGGCCCAACACGGGGCCTGGATATATGACCTGATCAGAGTCAAAACGCGGGCAAATGGAGGCTGAGGAAATCAAACTCTGGTCTTCCGGAATCATCATGGTAACAGTGCATAGCGTTAACACTCTGTTCTAATTTACAGATTACTTGACTTCTTCATGTATAAAGTGTAAACATTTATGAGATACAAACCAAGATGTATAGTTTAGAATGCTAACTGATAAACAATAGTATTCACAGTGTCTGAGTGTTAAAAAACAGCATTTGACTTTCTAGAAGTTTTAAGTATTTGATTATGCTTGTACATATTCAAATAAATTTAAAGTGTTGCTTAGTAATATACATAAGAAATTAATTTTGAATATCCAGTCAGTCAAGTTTTTCAGACTTTGCCCATGTATAGTCTATGTCAATTTACTGGCAACACAAAAGGATTCACATGAGCCGTTTAAAAGTTTCATTTTTCTTGTCAAAGAAAATAAAGTTTGGTGTGACATTTTAAGCTAGCCCTGACTTAGTTCTAACAGATCAACAGTTTCACTTTTGACAACTGTAATAATTTAGTAAGTGTTTTCAGTGTGTGACTACATGCCTATGTCTCTTGGCTGTTGCTCTTATTTGTGGTCCTGGCTCTCTCAAGTGTATAGTATAGGTTTTGGCTTCTGGATGTCTGTTGGAAGAAATTATGAGGGTTATTTGGCTGTATTCTAGTACCTGCAGTAGTGGTGCTGCGGTAGAGTTGTCGCCTCACAGCAAGACGTTGTCCCGTTCGATTCTCAGCTAGAGCGTCTTCTGTGTGGAGGCATGCGTGAATGGGCATATCTTCGTTGAACGTTGTGCATCAGGGCTGGTAACTCGGCACGTAAAAATCCACTACCAAACATTAGTGGACCGGAGTTCCGCTGTGGCAACCCCTAACTGGGATAAGCCGAAAGACACAACAACAACAACAACATTTGGCTGTATTCTAGTAATTGCAAGCTCTTCCACTAATGTAATCTTTCAGGAATAGTGGAAATATGTTAATAATGTATTTATGTGGATGTTAAAGTAATTTCAAATGTGCATCATGTGTGCTTTTTAAGTTAGTTACTTACTTACATTAGAAAGCTGAAAACTAAATATTTTCTTCTTTTACATTCATTTATTTATTGATTTATTTAATATTTGTTTACTGGGAAAGTCCAAGTGGGCTTAACAGGCCCATTTTCAGCGGAGGCCTGGAGAGAAGACCTCCGCCACAATTTTAAAAAATTACAAGCAATATAACAAGAAAAATATCTTTACAGGCAATACCGCAAGTAATATTACAACAGATAAATGGTCATGCATTAAGAATAACAACAAAAAAAGTTTGTAATATTAGAGAGAGCGAGGAATTTGTAGGAGGAGGCAGGAAGTATAGATAGAAGAGGTAGGAAGAAAAAAAAATAAGATAAAATATCAGTAGTGGGCAGGGGGAAGTAAAAGTGGATTGTTTAGTTTGGGTTAGAACATGCACAAATCCATGAACTTGCTAAGTCTCTTTTGAGTAGGTTATTTTGTTGGCTGTGGTTCTAATATTATGGGGCAAATTGTTCCAGGTTTTAGCAGTGAAGATGGAATATTGTGAGTCTCCAGCACTGGTTTTACCTTTGATTATGTTGATTAGTGATTTATTACTGGATCTTAGTGTGTGTTTGTTTGAGTACTAGATTGCTATGTCTTGAAGGGCTGGTGTTTTGTTCAGTTTGATGAATTATTTGATGGGTCATTGTCACTTGGTTGACGGTGAGCACATTTGGTAGTTCTAACCAGGATAGTTGTTTATGCACCTGGCAGTGATGAGATTGATAGGCGAGACTGGTTGTCAGTTTTGCTACATTGTTGTAACAGCAGTTTAGTTTAGTTAAGTCAGGTTTGTTAAAGTTAGTGACAATGGGGGATGCATAGAGAAGTGTGAACACTAGGTGGGTTCTAGCAATAATTGTTTTAGTATTGCTGGTGAGGTATTTATTGCAGCTGTATAGTGTTCCAAGTTTTTTTATGCACTTTCTTTATTGTTTGGGCAATGTGCATATCAAATTTCATATTTTGATCAATGACAACCCCTAGAAATCTGGTTTGGATGACTGGAGTAATGTAGGTATTGTTATTAGAAGTGATTGTGAAAAGGGTGGTAGGGTGAAACAACATCAGTTTAGTTTTGTTTGGGTTAAGTATGAGCTGAGAATTTACTTTGGTAAAGGATTCTTGTGTTATTTTTTGAAGTTGCTACAGTGATGGGCAGAGCAGATTAGTGTCGAATCATCTGCATATTGGACTAATGTAGGATGTGAGGTGGCATTATGAAGTTTGTTGGTAAATATGGTAAAAAGAAGTGGTCCAAGTATAGAACCTTGACGAACTCCTAATGTAATGGGCAGAAGGGAGATAGGATGTTTTGTCATTTTACTGCTGAGTACGACTTGGTAAATAGTTTCGGAACCATGTAATAGTGGAGTAGCTCAGATTAAGATCAGAAAGTGCAGATAAGAGTTTATTGTGAGAAACTGTATTGAAACCTTTAGAGAGATCTAGAAAAATAGAAGAAGTAAGTTTACCTTTGTTACTGTGATAGTTGATGGTATTAGTGAGGCTGAAAAGGGCTGTTGTAGTGCTGTGATAAGGGAGAAAATCCCACTGAGGGTTTGCTAGAAGTTTGTTTTCTAAGAGATAA
The DNA here is from genome assembly GCF_019279795.1 of Protopterus annectens. NCBI lineage: Eukaryota > Metazoa > Chordata > Ceratodontiformes > Protopteridae > Protopterus > Protopterus annectens. The sequence goes on along the minus strand of NC_056729.1, from coordinate 1,709,633,711 downwards.
TGTAGAATTTGTGAATTAATGCATTTTTTTAGGAGTTTTGATAAAGGGGATAGAATGGCAATAGGGTGGCAGTTTGATAGTTCTGTAGAGTTATCTCCCTTATGTAGTGGTATCATATGAGATGTTTTCCTGAGGGATGATATGTGGTATTCTGATATGGATTAGTGTAGAGATTGGGAATGAAATGGCATTGGCTGCGATTTTGAGGAATTCATCTGGTAAATTATCTGCTTCAAGTGTTGTGGGTTTGAGTTTATTTAGGAATTTTTTATAGTATGTATTGGGATTGGATGTATGGAGAAGTTGTTATTCTGGGCTGTGAGTCAGAGGGTTGGAGGAGGTTAGGAGCAGTTGTTATTTGTGAGGGCTAGGATAGATTCAGTAAAGTATTTATTAAAATTTGTGGTGATATTGTTGTAGAGTTACTGGTTGTTGGATAAGGGGTACCAGTTTTGCCTGGTCGTAGAATTTTATCGATGGCAGACCAGAATTTATGTGGGTTATTTTTGAGCTTTGTTTGAGCATTGGTGGAGTGGGTTTTTTATCAAGCTTGATTTGTTTTTTGGCTTTATTCCTTAGTTCTGGGTATTTCTGTCAATTTGTCAATGTTTTAATGTGAATCCATGTCTCTCAAGCTTTATCTCTTTGTTTTAAAAGTGCTGTTGTCTTTTTGGTGAGCCAAGGGGCATAGTTGGATTTTTACATCACAGCAAACATTTCTGTTTATTTTAAATGAATAAATGCCTTTCTTCAATTATAGATTTTTTTCTACATATACTGTTGTGTATGCTACTAACCAGCCTTCAGACAGTTTTAATCAAAATAATTCAAGGATAACCACACATATAAAATACATGCAGATGACATGCCCTGTGCTGTTCCATGTATAACATACATGCAGATGACATGTCCTATGCAATTCTGTAAATAACATACTGTACATGTAGACGACATCCTATGTTATTCTGTATATAACATACATAAAGATGATGTCCTATTCTGTATATAACACACATGCAAATGACATGTCCTATGCTATTCCATATATCACATACATGCAGATGACATGTCCTATGCTGTTCTACACCATTTCTATATTATTCTGTTTTTTGCCTCTGTTACATTGAAATCTTGCTGCACATATTTATTAAAAATTTTACATACCTCTACAAAATTATTTTGAGCTATATATAGGTTCACAGGTAAGTGCTAGACTCTCTGCCCAAGGGCATTTATAAGCCTAGCCAGAATGTGTTGTCTTTCTCCACCCCCTTAGATTAGTTCCCCTGTGCCACTGTCCAGCAGAGCCACTACAGTGATCCTCGGGGTAAATTTTCTGTTTCCCATCCACCTGTCAATGTTTCTCTTGAAGAGTGTTAGTGACGGGCTCTGCCTGATGTATATTGGAATCTTGTTCCAGAGCATGGGGAGTCTCTGGGACAGGAATCTATCCCTCCAGCATGTCCTATTTATCGTTGTGGTGAGGTTTAATTCTCCAGAGCGGGTGGCTCTCCAGGATTTGTTTTTTTTTTTAGGTGGAGCATGTCCATCAATTCTGGGTTGGACATGGCCTTGTATGTCAGGCAGAGATCACCTCTGAGTAAGCGGTATGCAACCGAGTACAGCTGGAGTTTCTTAAGTCGGGCTGCATAGGGCATCTGTTTGAGGCCAGTAATCCTCTTGGTGAGGTACTTTTGTGGTCTTTCCAGCTGTTGCAGGTGTCTTGTAAGGTACATCCCAAATGGGGCGTTGTATTCTATGATGGGTCTAATGAGTGATGAGTAGAGAGGCACAATAACCTCTTTTGTTCTAGATGCGAACCCTTTTGTGATTAGGTGGGCCACATAGAAGGATTCTCTAACCACCTTGGCAATATGATTATCAAAGGAGAGATTACTATCTACTTGGGTCCCCAGATCCCTTATTACATTTTCTGCATTTAGGAGACTACCAACTATGTGGCAGTTCACAGGTACTTTATTTTTTCCAAAGGGGATGACTATGCACCTTTTGGCGTTTAGCTTGAGGCCATGATTTTGACAGCAGGTATCCGTCTCAGTGAGACTCTTCTGGAGGATGTCTGTATCAGCCGGAGAATCAGTTATGGCCCCTAGTTTGCAGTCATCTGTGAACTTGGTCAGCCATAGTCCTCCTATGCTTGCCTGTACCTCTGAGAAGTATATACCGAACAGGAGGGGTCCTAGGACTCAGCCCTGGGGGGTACCACTTGTAACCGGTTTAGAGTCGGATGTAGAGCCTGCAACTCTCACTATGTGGGTTCTATCCATGAGCCAGTTGGCAACGCATCTTGTGACGTAGGGGTTTATGTTCAAGCTGGTAAGCTTGTCTATAATAATAGAATGGCAAATGGTGTCAAAAGCCTTTGCGAGGTCTAGGTAGGCTGTGTGGACCTCCTTAGCCTATAAATATGCTCAATGATTCTGTAGTATGTTTTTTGCCTGTAGGCACTGGTCAACTACTAACAGTTGTATTTAAACTTAATCAGCTGTTAATAAACAAATCCTTTTATACTTTGCATATTCAGTTTGTGTAACAATATCACCACTAGTTGAGACATACATGGGTCTATATTATATTATCAAAAAGACAGGTCAGAGAACGGCACTTACATTGAAAATGCCATTCAGCAAATTGTTCATAGTGAGAATGCGGTACAGTGAAGATCGGAAAATTTGCCCTTTCTTCACTGTAGTGCGATCTCAGAGTTGGTATATATAATTAGCAGGGGGTGGGGGGGTTGCAACCCCCACAAGAGCAAATTTGCTGAACAGCATTTTCAATTTAAGTGCTGTTCACTGACTTGTCTTTTCACTAATATAATATAGACCCAGACATACACTTATAATATAAGTTAAGGCAAATGCAGATGCACATTTTGAAAATATATTGACCATTGGGTATAATAATCACAATTAAACAATGAGATACCACATCATTTGACTTGAATGAAAACATTGTATTTGACCCCTTCACCGTTTTTCCCTACCTTGAGTTATCTTCATTGCCATCCATCACAAATGTAAACATATAATTTGGTGTGTTTGCCTTTCCCCTTTTATATGTAACTTTGAACTCACAGAGCAATGTGCTTAGTGCCCATCTATGTGTCCTATGTGGTAGCTTGCATTTTGGGTTTGGACTCTGGGACCTGATAACATATCAGGTTGCTTCCTACATAGGCTTCAATATGAATTAGCAACACACCATTGGATACTCTTTTTAATCATAGTCTAAGCACTGGCTTCATAATAGCTGGATGGAAAACAGCCACCGTTATTCCCTTGCACAAAGGTGGTACTTCCACTGACCATGGGAACTATAGATCTATTAGCCTGACTAGCCTTATCTGCAAGGCCATAGAGCAAATCATCATGGATCTTATCAACAAAGATATAGGTAATCTCCAAACACTTGACCCTACTCAGTTTGAATTTATCAAAGGGAGATCATGCCTGTTAAACCTGGTGGACTTCTTTGAGACAGTCACCAAAGCCCTGGATGAAGGGAAATCTGTGCATACAGTCTACCTGGACTTAGCCAAGGCATTTGACACTATCTCCCACTCAGGCATCATTGACAAACTCACCCAGCTAGTCATCAACCCTTGTATCATTAGATGGATCGCTAACTGGCTCAACTGATAGAACACATATAGTCAAAATAGGGGAATCTACCTCCAACAGCAGACCTGTAACCAGTGGTGTTCCACAGGGATCAGTCCTGGGACCTCTACTGTTTAGAATCTTTTTCTCTGAAGTACAAACAAAAACTAAAGTCTGTGGCTGACAAAGTCTGTTGATGACTGCAGACTGGGAGCGGTCATAGAATCTCCAAATGATGTCAAAATCCTACAAGAGGGTCTTACACAAACAACTGATTGGTGCCAAAGTCATAGCCTTAAACTCAATCCAAATAAAAATGTATTATTATTCCTTTCAGTAAAAGTGATGCTCCTGCTAACTACCACATCAATAGCAACATCTTAAGTACTCACTCAGTGGTGAGAGACCTGGGAGACAGGTTGACAGCAGCCTTACCTTTGACCACCATGTCTCCACATTAGTAAGAAAGGCATTCTATATTGCTTATCTGTTAGTAAGGACATTGCCTCCAGGAAAAAAAGAAGTTATTACTTCCCTGTTCTCTTACCTCATCAGGCCAATAACTGAGTACAATACCCCTTTTGACATGTACCTTTCTAAGCACCTGCAGCACTTAGAGAAACCACAAAGGCTCCTCACAAGGAAAATTCAAGGTCTTCAACATCGCCTCCAGGAAAAAAAGAAGTTATTACTTCCCTGTTCTCTTACCTCATCAGGCCAATAACTGAGTACAATACCCCTTTTGACATGTACCTTTCTAAGCACCTGCAGCACTTAGAGAAACCACAAAGGTTCCTCACAAGGAAAATTCAAGGTTTTCAACATCTGTCCTATCAGGATCATCTGAAATCACTGTCACTTTATTCTGTTTCATACAGCCTAGTCAGAGGTGATCTCTACCTTGCATATAAGGCAATCTTTGACCCTGCATTATTGGAAATGCTTCATATCCGAAAGTCAAAAGGTACACGGATTAATCACTCTAAAGACCTTAACCTGGTACGTGGCATTACTAAAACTTGCTGGAGGGACAGATTTGTCTCCCAGAGGTTACCACCTTTGGAACAGACTTCCACTTCATGTCAAACAAAACACTTCATTGACCATCTTCAAATGCAATTTGGACAATTGGATGGATAACTGTAAATTCACCCTGGGGTTCCACCTGTGCCCTCTTGGACAGAAGCAGTAGGTGCTGATGGTATAAATAAGGGTAACATGCTAGGCTTGTAAGGGCCATTAGCCTAGTAACTTCCTATGATCCTATGCATTGCCTCTACTGGTTTATGAGCAGTAGTTAACTTGAACTAGGTGGTGCAGCGGTTAGCATTGCCGCCACACAGCAAGAAGTTCTCCGGTTCGATCCTCGGCTGGGATGCCTTCTGTGTGGAGTCTGCATGTCCTCCCTGTGGTCGCGTGGGTTTTCTCCGGGTGCTCCGGTTTCCTCCCACATCCCAAAGACATGCTGTAGGTGGATTGGACACTCTAAATTGGCCTTAGGTGTGAGTGTGTGTGTGTGTGTGCCTCTGTGGAAGGTTGGGCGCCAGGCCGGCAACTCGACACCATAAAAACTCCACTGCCAATCATGAGCGGACAGGTGATCCGCTGTGGCGACCCCTAACCGGGAAAAGCCAGAAGAAGAAGTTAACTTGAACTATGTTTCAGATAAATAGAGAGAAAAGTATTCTCACCTCAGAGCACTGATGTGCTACCAAAGGCTGTAGTATTTTAATCAGCCCATGTCATTGAGTTAATGTGACACACATACTACCTAACATAGCATCCACTTACAAGTATTTCCCACAGTAAGAATCAATACAAACCGTTAATTGATTAGAAGTTAAGAAGTCTGTAGTCTTTTCACTTTTGTAGCTGTTCAATACGATTCTCTGGCCAGATAGATTCTGTCCCCAGGATTCAATAACACCTACACTTAGTGTATACAAAGTGTACACTGTTCTGAGTGAACAGAGAAGACAGGCATAACTCGCACCTTTTTCTTCCTAATTTTAGTTTTCCTACTGATTTTCTTCCAGCTTTACATATTGACAGGATTCATAAAGCTTACCACAAACTGTAGACTACATATATACTTACTGTAATCTTTCTGAGTGACTAGAAAGCACAAAAAATGTGGTAGAGATGTTTTTGAATACACGTCATGTACACTTAATGTAGGTTTTATTGAGTCTGGCTCTGTAACTTTTCATTAAATTGTCTTAATGGCTCTGTTATACTGTTCATCTGTGTTATGCTAAGCACGTACATTTATTAGTCCTGTTTTTTTATCTTTTTAAAACTTAACATTGATTTTTGTTGATCTTTTATGATATACCTCTTAGCAGTTACTATCTGATTTCTAGCATCACTGTTTGCTTCAAGCATTCATGCTAGTGGCAATGGAACTATTTTCTGGTGTGAATATATTTTCATATTACAGTATCTTAAATGGAGGTCTCATTTTGAGAGAAAGCTGTATTTTGTCAATATCTATTTTGACTGTTGCACTTGCGTTTGTTAGAATCTTTGTTGTAATGTTTTGTAATGTTTGAATTATAATTTCTTACTTGTATATATAGTATGTATTATAATATGCAGACCGTTATGTACGTATCCCTTTCCAAATTTTATTTTAGATTATCTCAGTTGCTTTGGTTTGTCTATACATATTATCTCTGTAAACTTTCTTCTTTAATTAGTTTTGATCTGCACCATTTTGTAGAATGGTGTTGCTTTCCTCAAAGAAGAGATTTTGCTTACATATTCATACATACATACAAATACTTCAAGCACAGGCATTATTACCCTTCTAGCCTGCCAATATACCCAAGCAGCGTTCCTATAATAAGAGTCTAGGCTGTTATTAAAAATATCTAAACTAGTGCTTGCTTTAATGTAATTTAGTAGTCGTGTTCCACACATCACCTGCTCTCTCAGAGAACCAGTTAGTACACTTCTCATTCCTATAGAATCTTCTATATAGGTTGTCTGATGATTTTCTACTACTTTTTGATAACCCTAAGCTTTTCCAGAGGTAGTTGTCTCTAAATGCCCTATATACCTGAACAAGATCTCCTCTTAAATATCTATGTGAGATGGTATACAAGTTCAGATATTTTAGTCTTTCATAACTTAAATTTTCACATCCATGGATGCCCTTGGTATACTTAGGTTCATAAGTTCATAGGTAGGTGCTAGGCTATCGGCCCAAGGGCCTACATAAGCCTAGCCAGCAAGGTACCATAGCTTACGCCACCCAAGAAAGTTATTTCTTACTTCTGCTATACTCTTTCCAATTTAACTTATGGTTGTATTCTTATAAGGGTTCCATATTGTTATTCCATAATCAAGTTTGACTGTAATTAATTAACAAATAATGACCTCATTGGGCATGTACATTTGTGAGAAAAAGGCTAATCACTGTTCTTACACATTAATCACTTGCTGTTCTTACTGAAATTATGTTTTTGTTAAAACTTTTTTTATATTTCTGTACACTTGGTATCCCGCATAATGCATTTATGTTTTGCTTTTCTGTTTTTGTGTGTATTTTTGTTTTATGTTTAAACTCAATGGGCCTGTTTCCAAAAGACATCCACTCAGTGTAAGTGACCACTTACACTGGGAGCAGGCTGACAGCAGGTGTTTTGAAATCTGCCCCCGGTGTAAGCCTGTTTATAGACAGGCCTTACACTGGAATAAGTCACTCACAATGAGATAAAACCTTTCAGAATCAGGGCAGACTTACACTGAGAGCAACTCTTTTGGAATTAGGCCCAGTATATATGCCGCGGTGGTGCAGCGTTAGCATTGTTGCCTCACAGCAAGAGGTTCTCCCGTTCGATTCTCGACTGGAGTGCAGGGAGTGCCTTCTGTGTGGAGTCTGCATGTCCTCCCCGCGGTTTGGTGGGCATTCGAAAGACATGCGTAAATGGGCATGCCTTCGCTGAAGGTTGAACGTCGAGCTGGCACCACGGCGTTCATAAAAATCTACTGCCAATCATTAGTGGACCAGAGTTCTACTGTGGCGACTCCTAACTGGGAAAAGCCGAAAGACAACAACAGCAATAACAACATCAACTTGGTATTCTAAGATTTACAGTGTCCTTTCTTTTCTAGTAATCCTTGTAGCTCATATCAAATTCCAGTAACTATTTCCTCCATAGTGTCCCTCATAAGCAACTCTCAATTGTTTGTTTTAATTTCATGACCTATACTGTTGAAACTACAAGTTTTAAACACTAATTTAAATTATTATAATATATCTAGTGTTTGATGGGATTGTATTTTATACAGTTTATTTGGCTAGGGCTCAGTATAATTCTTTAAATTTATTTGAACATTGTGATGTGTGTCTTCAGAACTGAATATATTGCCATAAATATTGTATAATTTTCTTCCAGTCACGTGCAGTTAAGAATGTCTTTAACCTAACATAATTTATATTGATCACTGCAGTGATAAAATTATCAAATCTAGTAATCCATTCTGTAATGAACCTAACAGAGGCAGATCCATATATATATATAGCTATATCATCTCTCTCTCTCTCTCTCTCTCTCTATATATATATATATATATATACATATATATATATATATATATATAGAGAGAGAGAGAGAGAGAGCTATATATATAGATATGTATAAAGATATGTATATATCTATTTCGATATATATATATATATATACACACACACACACACATATATATATATGTATGTGTGTGTGTGTGTGTGTATATATATACATATAATATAAAAGCCCCCCCCTGCACCCCCCACACCCACCCTACTTAAATATTCTCACTCCGAGGTCACACTACATACAAACACACATGAAACACCACCACACAAGCTACTTTCTCTTGCACACACACATCACAGCAACAGAACACACTGACACACACCACAGCCCCTACCCAAACCCCTTAACACACACACACACACACTTACCTGAATACATAACCATAGCAGAACTTTAGAAGCGCAAAATTCAAAACCTCCGGTATTCGAGGTTTTGAATTTAGCGCTTCTACACTTTCGCTATTATGTGGATTCGGCTTCTTGGGCTCGAAATACTGAAATTCGAGATTTCAGTATTTCGAGCTTCTGAACGGAACCCATATAGACACATATTTATACATATATGGTTTCACTTCATATACTCAAAATGCTGAAATCTCGAATTTCAGCATTTCGAGTGCATGAAGCCGAAACTTCAGAACAGCAAAAGTGCATAAGCGCGAATGCAAATATGTTGGGAAGTGTTTGGGATGTTTGTGTTCAAACTTTCAGGTCTCACATAGACCTACTAAACCAGCACTGGAAAATAACACACATAAATAAATGAAAACATACTCGGAGGCTCTAAATAAAAATCTGCAAAAGCAACAGAGACCTCCAAAGCATTCACCCAAGCAACCTCCACACCCCATCACAAACCATGAAACACATACTTCACATAATCAGTGTGCCATGCAATCACAGCCCTTAAGGCAAAATAATATACCCAACACACTAGTAGTAGGTGACTCTATGGTCAGGCACACTGATGTCCCACTAACTAGGCTGGACAAGGAGAAGGTTACAGTTAGCTGCCTGTCAGGCACCAGGATCCGCCACATAACACAAGCACTCAGGTCACTCCAGAACAAGTACAAATATGACTCAGTCATTGTCCATATTGGTGTGAATGACCTGAGACATACCTCCCTGGAATACATGAAAAGAGACATGGAAGAGCTCTCTGACCACGTAGCCCAGGCCGGTATGACCCTGACCCTGAGTAGCATCCTGCCCTCACCAAGAATGATGCCACAGTATAAAGAAAAAAATATCAATTTCAACAATTGACTAAGTTTCTGGTGTCATTCAAAGGGGATCCAGTATCTGTCCACCTGAGATGACATGCTCGATAAGCCACGTTGCTTCGTAAGAGATGGCTTGCACTTGTCACCCTTAGGCTTTCAATACTGGCCAAGGCTTTTACCGCCCCCATAGTGCCTTTTTTAGGCAAGGCTCAAAAGACAAACCCACCACCATAAATAGCGCAAGTAGCCAAAAACTGAGGGTAATGCTACTCAATGCCAGAAGTCTAAACCTCAAAATGCATGCACTCGAGGCACTCCTCAGTACGGAGAACATCATATCTGTGCAGTAACAGAAACCTGGTTTAAGGCTCCAGAGAGCACCCCAGCACTTCCAGGCTATAACTCATACCATACTTTTCGCCCACAGAACCCGGACCGAAACACAAAAGGTGGGGGTGCATCCATATTTATCAAGAATACCCACACCTCCAGGTTAGTGGCACAGCACAATGCCTCAAAGATCATCCATGTGCAACTAACAATGGACAAAACTGCAATTCAAATTGTAGCTTGCTACAGATCACCCACCCAGGATCTCCATTCTGCATTTCTGGAGACACTGGAAAATATGAAGGTCTTACCAACCGGCCTAATATTGGGTGATTTCAATTACCCAAACATTAACTGGGAGAACTACTCAAGTACTAACTCCCTTGTCCAACACTTTCTAGAATTTATAAACACAAACGCCCTGGATCAACTGGTCAACACCCCCATCAGAGGTGACAACATATTGGACCTGGTCATCACCAACATGGGCGACCGGTGTTCTACACCGTAGGTCAAACCCTCGCTGGCTAGATCAGACCATAGACTAATCACTCTGGATATCCACATTCCGCCCCTACCCCCAATCAAGGAAACCACCGTGAAAAACTTTTCAAAAGTAAACTTCACATTACCCAAGACCGAGGTGGAAAGGTTCACAGCCCCCATGCTAAAGGACAACACTGTCCATGTTGCTTAATCCCTTAGAAAGGCACTCTATGAGCACTTGCAAGAATGCATGGATAGTGCTGTGCCAGGCAAAACCAAGACTCACTCCTCCAAGGAAAGGAAACCAGTCTGGTGAACCCCTGCCATAAACAAGCTAAACAATAGAAGGGTCTATATTATGAGAACGAAAGATGAAAACAGCGAACGCATGTTGAGCGATACCAAATGAGCAAAAACCGGAAATATCAAAACCAGAAAGAAACAAAACTACAAAACCAAATGTCTAACTAACTGTTTTATTTAGGGGGCAAGTCCCCTTGCACCCCCCACACCCCCCCACTTAAATATTCCATCTCCGAGATCACATTACATTGAAGTGAAGGGAAGAATTTCCCTATGGTGATTTCCATTTACGCATGCAACATTTTCCATTTTCAACCATTTGGTGTCACCCAAATGGTGTTCCTGGTTTTCGTGTTTTGATTGGATAATATAGACCCCCAATAGAAGGAGGAAACTAGTGCAGAAAAGAGTAAAATCCCAAGAAGGAAAGACATCCCTGATCAGTATCAGCAAGAAACTACGATCCCTCATAAAATCATCCAAGGCTAGCTTCGAAAGAAAAATTGCCAAGGACACCAAAGATAACCACAAAGTGTTATTTAGCTATGTCAAGAACCTAAGTGGAAACTCTCAGATATGATCTGAGTTAGTGCAGAATGGCACAGTATACACTGAACCGACTGATATTGCCAACATTCTGGCAGACAGGTTTAGTGCAAACTTCACCCGCTAAAGGGCCCATAACCATACCAGAAGAATGTAGTGCCCCAGCAATCACTGACACACAGGTTAAAACAGCCCTATCCAAAGCCAAAATTACAGCTTCAGTGGGACCAGACGGTGTCCCAGGCTGTGTCTTACACCAGCTCCAAAATGAGCTAACCCCTCACCTAAACACACTGTTCAAACTCAGCCTCTCTACAGGCTACGTACCCATAGAGTGGCGCACAGCAACAGTTATCCCACTCCACAAAGGTGGAGCCACAATGGACCCCGGGAACTATCGCCGTATAAGCCTGATTAGCCTGGTCTGCAAGGTTGTGGAGTGCATCATCATGGAATTCATTAACAGAGACATTGGAAACCTTCAAACATTGGACCCTACCCAGTTTGGCTTTGTTAAGGGCAGATCTTGCCTCCTAAACCAGGTGGACTTCTTTGAGACAGTTACCAAAGCTTTAGACGAGGGAAAGGAGGTCCACACAGCCTACCTAGACCTTGCAAAGGCTTTCGACACCATTCCACATTCTGGTATTATAAACAAGCTCACCAGCTTGAACATAAACCCCTACATCATGCGATGGGTTGCCAATTGGCTCACGGATAGAACCCACATGGTAAGTGTTGCAGGCTCTAGATCCAACTCTAAACCAATTACTAG
>NC_056729.1:1709614337-1709616837 GCF_019279795.1 Protopterus annectens | reverse complement strand
AGGCAACAGAAAGTAGAAGGAACCTATGCAGCATATGATGACAATTCATAACAGATCCTACAGAGGTATTAGAGATATGCCAGAAATGTTATGAAAATTTCTTTAAAACACTGAATGGGAAGAGGCCAAGAAGACATTTGGATTGCAGGCTAGTGATTGTCTTTTCTTTCAGGGACTGATATCAGAGTATAGACAAAGAGAAAGGGACAGGTGAATTCTTCGTGAGTGAAAGACTTGCACTGGCTGAGTTTTTAATTGAATATAGAACAGAAGCTGCTGTTAAAATAAGGGACAATTAGTAGGGCATGTAAAATATTGTATGATAACTATATGACTCCATCAGATGAGGTCAGAAATGATTGGGAAGAGAAATTACAATACAATTCACACAAAAAAAAGAGAGGACATACATATGGCTCCCAAATATGCAACAAAGTTTAAAAGATTTATGATTTTTGCCTATAAGTGTTTGTATAGATACTTTTATACCCCTAGCAGACTCTAAATAATTTTTCCTCGGGTAGATAGCAAATGTTGGAGGTGGGATAGGGAAGAAAGAGGTAACTCAGAATGTAAATTTTGGGGTGTGATAAGTTGGCAGACTTTAAAAATTCCTTATAGCACTGTGTCAGGAATACTGGACGAGTTAATGAGTCTAAGTAGGGAAATTATCTTTTTGAACTAGAATACAGGATCTGAATTGTCTAGACATAGTAAGGCCTGGCTAATTTTAATTCTGGTGGCTGCCAAAAAAGCAGTTATGTGGGAAGAAGCTAATCTGAGCAAAAACTGAGACACTGGAAGTTCCTGATTATGAATATAGATAGTAAGATACAAGTGGTAGAAATGTTTTTAGTCCCTTTAGTTTTATATACAGGGCAAGTAAATTTTTACAGGGCGGGTACATTTTTATCAACAAGTGGAGCAGTTCTGGATAACAATTAATCAGCTGAAGGGAATTATTTGAGTGGGGGAGAGTGTGAGATATAAGTTGAATAAACTGATTTTTTTCATAGAACAAGGTAGTTTAGAGTTACCTGTTTTCAAGGAGTTTCTGTGAGGTCATGTTCTGTGGTGGGATTATGTTGCATTCTGTCATGGTGATGTCATATTACCTGGTGTCCCTGTGTATACTCGTGCCAACTGCAGTATAACGACTTCAGCACTGGTCTCCTTCTTTTCCCAGTTTGTGCAAGGGGTTATACATCGCTTCTAGAAGCTGCTCACAAGAAAAGAAAGGAAACATAAAATAAATTAAAGAAATAGTTCTGTGGATGGCACCACAGCTCACACTGGTATTTTTTTCTTGTACTCAAACAAACTGTGAAATAACCAATATCTCCATATTTCACAGGAATAAATGTTTAACGTGATAAAAAAATCCAGCTTTATATGTATTAATGACTTGACAATTTCCGGAGGTTGAACTGTTTTAGGATAGATGCAATACTTTTTACGAGAAGGTGCTCTATTATTCTAAATATAGCAACAGCATATATGCATATCTTTACAAAACAAACACAAACCCAGCTCATTTAAATTTTTGTGTGCATCATGAGCCTGAAAATGAAGTTTATTTGGTTAAAATTGCTTAAGGCAAACTGGTGTGTGCTAATGAAAACATTTTTCTACATTTATTTAACATTAACCTCCCTATTATGAGGTTCTTACAGATTTATAAAGACAGCCAGTGGGGAAGATTATTATTACTCATCAAGCCTAGCCAGTTAAGCAAGCAAATATTAAGCATCTACTGACTCTCCTTTGCACCACGTTCAACATTCCTTTGTTAAGAGTTGTTTATTTTTTTTTTCTTTTTTACAGAACCCAGTTTGGCAGCTGCTGAATGTATCTATTACTGTCTCTTTAAATGAGTACCTCCTCACATTTGGCCTTAGCTTATCCCTAGGTACCACTCATGACCTCACTTTTCTTTCTGTCTTTCTTTAATGCCTTCCTCCACCTACCTAGCTCTGTACTGTCACAGATGTTGAAACGGTATCTTTTATCTCATCTCTCCTCTAAACATAGCCGTATCATTCGGTCTTCATAGTCATATCCCTGCATTCCTCTTGTTAGCTTGGTGAACTTCTGTTTAAACTCTTCCTTCAGTTTGATTCTAATACATAGTGTCTCTCTCCTGCAGTGGGCACTCTGTTTGTCTTTGAGATCAGCAAGTGACAAGAAAACAGATGAAAAGAAGTTGTGTGTCTGTTTCTACCTCTTTACCTCTGGTTTCCTTGCTAGCCTAAGCTATTTGCTATTCTGAATCTCAGAATCAAATGAATAATTCTCAGCTCTATCTTATTTTCTCAACATCCCCGATTTTACCTCATTGTTTTGATTTGTCCTGATGAAGTTAGTGTTTTTGTGACAAAACATGGATAGTTAAAGCAACTGAATAATGTTTAATATTACTTTTAGAGCTGTTATTCTTAAGAAAATATATATTATTTCAAATCCTTTTATTGGATCACCTTTCTTTGTGAAAAGTTTGAGT
>NC_056729.1:1709606837-1709611837 GCF_019279795.1 Protopterus annectens | reverse complement strand
GCTACCGCTGTACCACCGCAGATTTACCAAGTTTATTTATGTCCTTATGCTTCTAAAATTCTCCTAAGCACAGCCTATTTAAACTACATGCTAAAACGTAAAGTAAAAGTAAAAACTATAAATACAAACAGAACTACACCCCTAAACATTGTAGCCTGTGTATAGGAAGCCACAAACCCAAATATCAACGTATATTAAATTAAAGAAAGAAAAGGGAAAATGGTAAACCACAGACCATATGTGGCCTACATTTTAATACAACAATGACACTTCACATACTCTAGGCACAGCACAACCCCCTCTCCTAGAAAAAGCAGCACTCTCCACCAAAGTCAAAACTGTAGAAATTAATTTTGTTTTATTACAAAAAGTACAGTAAAAAAAATAAAATAAAATACTGACCTAAATTATCTATTAAAATAATATTAATGGTAAGAGAATCAAGACAATTTTCTCAATACACTACATTGAAAATAAACTGTTACTACAAAAATAAATACAAAAAGAAGAAGAAATTTTATTTAAAATACTTCAGAACTGCCCAGGCTACTAACAGAAAAACCTCCTCTCTTTTTCATATCCATCTCCTCAAAAACAGGTCAAGGACTTCCTTTATAATGAGAGCTTCACTTATAACCCAGGTATTCAAATTTTCAATCCTAGATATCTGCAATATAATGACAACCAGTTATGTAAACCTCACTTATCTTCAACTTTTCCTTAACTATGGAAATAATTCCATACAGTTTCAAACATTCTCCATTTACCCTTTAACAAAAAAGTCAATAGCCCCACCTCTGCTAATGACAAAGCTATGCACTTCTTAACAGATCATACAATCTCCAGTCTGGTTCAAGGCTTCCTCATAGGCGCTGTCTTTTCAGAACAAAAATAAGGTTTTGAGAATGTCAGCCATAAACTGTTAAGAAAAAAGCTCAGCTCAAGCAGACTTTCTGATACTGTCTATATATGGTTTAAAATCTACCTTTACAAGTGAATCGGCACAATAGCTTCTGGTCAACACATCTCAGATTTCGGCATATTTACCAAGGGGGTGCCTTGAGACTTTGTCCTTGGCCCACTATTCTTATCTCTGTTCTTCAATAATTTACCTAGTGACCTATTTCAACAAAACTGTCTTTTTAATTGACTCAACTCAAACAAACTGGAAATAAATACTCTTAAATGTAACATCATGCTCTTCACAAAATAAAAAAAAACAATAATAAGTCAAATTAAAACCCTCACTAACCATTAGAGACCCCCACTAGGTCTTCCCTCCCCAAAGTAAATAAACAAAGGTACTGAAGCATCCTTTGTGATCAAACCCTCTTCCCTAATACTCACATATAACAACAATCCCAGAATTTATTATATCAACTAAAAGTCAAATCCACATTTTCAAATATTCTTGCACAGAGAACAATGAAACAGTGGGTGCTGAATACCAGGCAGTTTTTTTCTGAACATCTCTCCAAATAATATAAATTACACTGAACTGACAATCAACAGCTCTTCATAATTGCTGGAGGCTGTAAAGAAGGTACTGCAAAAAAAAAAAATATATATATATATATATATATATATATATATGTGTGTGTGTCTGTGTGTGTGTGTGTGTGTGTGTGTGTGTGTGTGTGTGTGTGTGTATTATGTAATATATCACTAAAATGGAGCACATTAGGGTTTATTACACAGATCCAGGCCTGTCAATGAATTGTTATATTCTTCTGGCAATAAATGAAGTCAAATAATTAAAAGAATATAAGATGTTGAAGTAGCAGCTTTAGTTTAACAACCCACAAATCATACAAAATATTGATAATTAGGATGGACATCTGCTTGTGATAAAAAATAATGGCCAACATATTACAAATGTATTCCACCTTTCTTACACACAAACAGTAGTCTCAGTAAAGTAATCCAGACTAATTCACAGAAATCACTTCAATCCTGAAAAGCCAGAATAATGACCAAACAGCAGCATTTTTCTCAGATGTCAGGTTGTAAGAAAATATATAAAATAATGGCCACGAAGTGTATTTCAAACTCCATTTCACACAAATGCACAGCTGCTTGCCATGGATAGTTTCAGGACTTTAGATGCCACTCTGACAAAACAAAAAAAAAATAAAGTTCATGCAATGTATTCCACTCGTTTATGCTAAGTAAAACAAAAACTTCTTTCTCTCCTTGTAGCTAAAGAGCACAAATGTCAAAAAACTTAGCAAGGATAAGAAACAAAAAACAGCCAGCATTCACAATTTAATGGTAAAAATAGATCACAGTAAAGCTTTCAAGACACAGGCTCTTTGTCAATGCATAACCATAAAATACAACATTGCACTTTTAAATATTAAGCCAGCCAATAAAAAATAAATATACAGTCGTCAATCAACTAAAAACATTGAACACATTTGTAACAACATTTATATTTTACAAAAACATATACAATCTTTCAAAACTCCACATAAAAAAGGGTTTAGTTTATAACATATCACACTTAGCCTTCAAAATAAGTTTAATACTGTTAGTTTTATTCAGACCATTCAAGTACTAATTTTTCAGTGTTTGATGTCAAGTTTTCCTATGAACAAATCAACGTTTTAGGTGTTGCTATTATAGTTAGTAGTGGTAAGTTTGGCACAAAGATTTATAGAAAGGATGTTCAAGCTACAAGGTACGCTCACTACAATAGCATGCATCCTAGGCATACATACGACGGAGTTTTGAGAAGTCACTTTATGAGAGCTAGCAGGGTAAGTACTAAGGATGAAAATTTTGTTGAAGAAATGTATAATATGGCTAAAGATTTCCAAAGTAGAGGCTATGCAGATGGATTAATTGATAGTATAAGGGCTTCAGTAACAGATGAGAGAAAAGAACTAGCAAAATCATATAGGTATGTTACTGAGAATATAAATAATAATAGGGATAAAATTAATTATAGTATGAGATATTTATTAAAATATAATAGTCATACTAATATGGTCAAAAACATTATTCGTAAAAATTGGGCCATACTGAAATCCAACCTAGATGTTGGAAATATAGTTGGTGAACAACCAAGATTTATATATAAGAAAGAAAGAAATCTTAAAGAAATTTTGTGTAGTAAAGATGTAAGAAGTTTGCAGAGTGTAGGTAAGAAATGTAATAAAATTGGTACAATTCTGGGTCATAATTGTACACATTGTAATGAAATCAGTAGTGATATTCATTTTACACATCCCTTCACTAAGAAGGATTTCATAATAAAAGCTTCAGGTACATGATCTACTGAGAATATTGTATATATTCCTAATAGCACAGAATGTGACAGTTTCTATATAGGAAAGACCAATACAAAATTAAAGGAAAGGATAGGGGCAAACCTCTCCGATATCTGTAGATGTATAGAAACCAATGCTTTGTTTAAACATACATCCATGAAGGGGAAGACAACATAGGTTTAAATTTAGATTATTGCAGAACATTCATATTGCTGTATGAGGGGGAGATAACAGAAACAGCAGAATACAAATGGATTAACTACTTTAGGACAGACACACCCCCTGGGCTTAATAATACTAACAAGTATTAAATCTATTTTGAAGGCTAAGCGAGATATATTATAAACTAAACCCTTTTTTTAAGGGTAGTTTTGAAAGATCGTATGTGTTTTTGTAAAATATAAATGTGCTGCAAATATGTTGTATGTTTTTTAGTTGACAGACGATTTAATTGATTAATTGTCACATGATTGTATATTTTTTTTATTGGCTGGCTTAATATTTAAACGTGGAATGTTGTATTTTATGGTTATGCATTGACAAAGAGCCTGTGTCTCGAAAGCTTTGCTGTGATCTATTTTTGCCATTAAACTGTGAACGCTGAGCCATTGGTTTTTGTTTCTTATCCGTGCTACTGTTTTACTAACACATGCTTGTTAGACAGACCCTACAGCCGTACCTTTCGGCTGCCCCTGATGTCTCAGAATGTCCCTTATTTTGCTTCATATTTTTGGTCTATTCCTCAAAATGTGCTTGTTCCTGACAAATAGTTGTGGATTGTAGTCACTAAATAATAAAATGCACCTGTGTAAAAGTAAACACTATACTGTAAAAACTGATAGTAAGAAATCTGCTTGCTTATGCACGTCAGATGTTGCTGTCATTTTTCTTCTAATAATGAAACTGTTGTTTGCTGCTTTAAACCACAATATGTATTGCAATGAGTTACTACTGAATTGTGCTGTGAGTGCTGTTTGCATTTACCACTTTTTTATCTGTAAATTGGGATATCTGGATCCATTTTGTATACTTCCTTTAGTAATTATACTAATTTCCTGAATGGTATGGGGGAATTAATGGGGGTCTTATATCCATTACAATATTGGCTATATCACTACTTTATTATTGTATATCAGTGTGTGAATGTGCTATGGATGTGCTGTTTGATCAAGTAGGATGACAACAGGTACAGCTTTTATTGCACATTTCAAGGAGGTTAGTATACTTCATAGGGATTTGAGAACGTATGCAGACGATGACCTATTTTCCAAACAATGTGTCCATTGTTGTAAGAAAGGTCATCTATATTGCACAGCATATAAACAAAAGGATTGTGTTTAGATCTAAAGATGTCATTGTCCCCCTTTACTCAGCCCGCATAAGGCCAGTCATTGAGTATAATGCTCCCTTTGACATAGATCTGTCTAGATACACGCAACAACTTGAACACCCACAGAGATACCTTACTAAAAGGATACAAGGCCTAAACAAAATGTCCTACATGAACCAACTCAAAGCTCTGTCACTATACTCAGTAACCTACAGACTGCTAAGAGGTGATCTTTGTCTGGCATACATTGCATTCACCGACCCAGTACTCATAGATGTACTGCACATCAGCAAGTTGCTCTAGGGATCTAAACTACATCCACAGCATCAGCATACTAGTTTGGAGGGACAAGACCACTGCTCTGGAACAGACTCCCCATGCTTGTAAAACAAAAATTA
>NC_056729.1:1709216837-1709239337 GCF_019279795.1 Protopterus annectens | reverse complement strand
GGAGATACTATAACTGCTCCCAGTTTCCAGTCATCAGCAAACTTTGTTAGCCACAGACCATTAGTTTTAGTTTGCACTTTGGAGAAATAGATTCCAAACAGTAAAGGTTCCAGGAATAATTCCTGTGGAACACCACTTGTTGCAGGTCTACTTTTGGATGTGAATTCCCCTATTTTGAGTATATGGGTTCTATCAGTGAGCCAGTTAGGGACCCATCTAATGATATACGGGTTGATATCTAGCTGGGTGAGTTTGTCAATTGTGCCTGAGTGGGGGATAGTGTTAAAAGCCTTGACTAAGTCTATGTAGGCTGTATGCACAGATTTCCCATTATGAAGTGCCTTGGTGACTGTCTCGAAGAAGTCCACCAGCTTTAACAAGCATGATCTCCTTTTGACATATCCAGACTGAAGAGGCTCAAGTGTTTGGAGGTTTCCAGTGTCATTGTCGATAAGGTCCATGATGATGCTTTCCATAGCATTGCAGATAAAGCTAGGTTAATAGGGATATAGTTCCCAGGGTCAGTGAAAGCACCACCTTTGAGCAAGGGGATAATGGTGGCCTTTTTCCATTCAGCTGGGACAAAGTCAGTGCTTAGTCTATGAATGAAAAGAGTAGCCAATGGCATTGCTAATTCTTGTTTGGCCACATGCAGGACGCCACCTGGGATGTTATTATGTCCCATGGATGATGTGTTTTTGACCTTAGAGAGGGCAGTCACAACCTGCTCTTTAGAGATACAAGGTAGAGGACAGGTGGTAAGGATATCTTGGGGTATGTGTGGTGGGGACAGGGGAGTGAAGTTTTCACAGAACCTGTTGGCCAACAGGTTAGCTATGTCCAGAGGCTCAGTATATGTAGTATCATTAACTACCAGTTTGGCACAAATCTGAGCCTTTCCTTTTAGGTTACGGATGTAACAAAAGAATGCCTTATGGTTGTCCTTTGTTGTGGAAGCTAATATGGATTCATAGTTAGCTTTGGAGGACTTCACAAGAAGTCTTATTTGCTTGTTTAAGCTGAGGAGAGAGTGTTTATAGTTTATGACTCACTCCCTCTTACTCTTAGAGAGCAATTTCTTCCTCTTATTCTAAAGCCTGTTAATGGCAGTTGTCCAGCAGTCAGGTTTGCTTTTCCTTGAAGAGCTTGTTTGGGTCCTGTCAGGTATGACCAATTCAATGCAGTTGTACTGGTGTATGTATAAAGCATTTGTGTAGAACTCAGCATAGTTGCCAGTTCCATCCGAGGGGAGAGGTGCAGTAAAGCTATTTATACCATCCCATAAGAGGTTATAATTTGCTTTGCAGGTTTTTTAGCTTAGTTTGTGCTGGGGGGCGGGTGGGGGGGGCAGGTGTGATATTAACTTTGAATGAGACTGATTTATGCTGAGATCTCACCAGGGAAGACCTCACAATGGGGGTGCTACAGTGCTCCCCCATATTTGTAAACACCAGATCCAGGATATTGGCCCCCTTTGGGGGGTGTCAACTAGCTGGTCCAGGGCATTGGAGTTAATGAAGTCAAAGAACCTTTGGGCAAGTGAGTTTGTGCATGAGTAATTTCCCCAGTCAATGGATGGGTAGTTAAAGTTGCCCAACCAAAAACCATGGTGTTCTGATGTATCTTGATAGACTCAAGTAGATCCAAATAGGCAGTGCAGGTGTCCTGATTCATGGAGGGGATCCTGTAGCTGACAATGACTTGAATAAATGTCCTAGCAACAGTTAATTGCACCTGAAATATCTCCAGGGAATCATGTTATCTAACCAATCTGGAGGTGTATTTATCTTTAATGAATATTGATACACTGCCTCCTTTAGTTTTCATGCCATCAGTTTGTGGTCTGAACATGTGGAAGGAGATATAGCCCGATATGGTTGGAGTGCCCTCCACAGCCTTGAACCAGGTCTCCATGACTGCAGAAATGTTTGTCTTCGAAGGTGAGGACTGCTTCCAGTAAGTGCAGTTTCATGTTAAGACTCCTAGCATTTAGCAGCAAATCCTTGAGACTGTCCTTAGATGGAGTTCTCACATCAGAAGTTTTGTCCTTGAGACACTGCCTAAAAAAGGTACAATAAGGGTGGCAAGAGCCTTAGCCAGTAGCCGAAATCCCAGGGGTGACAGTTGAAGACCATCTCTGGCAGAGCATCAAGGTCTGTTGTTCATGTCATCCCAGGCCGACAGATACTGTATCTCCTTGGAATGACACCAGAAACTACGCCAATTATTGAAGTAATTCATTTTCTATTTGTATTGAGGCATCATCCTGTTATAATGCAAAGTTTCATGGAAAACATGCATATTCCCCAAGGATGAATGCTACAGTGGATAAATGTAAAACAAAACTACTGCAGCTTAAGTACACTATCTCAGGCTGTCTTATGCTATCACACTGCATATTGCAAAGCTTGTATCAGGAAATACCACTCACTATAAATTATTGTATGGTGCTGCTGGTACTTCTCAGATCTCTGTCTGAGAATAGGCACAATACATTTATTAGAGGCTAATAATCATAGCAAAGGCAATTGCTTCATCCATATTACAATTCATCAGTATGCCATAACTGTATCTCAGCTTAAGTGAGACTTGCATATGCAGCAGATGGTTTACAGAAGGCAGTGAGAAGAAAGAAGAAAAGCTCAACAGAAGTCCACCAAAATTTTACTGAGGTTAACCTTGCCATAAAAATGTTTGTTACAAAGCTGTTCTAAGAAAAAACATAACTACAGACATTGCAAAGCATTGTGGGAAATGTGGGTTGACCAAGCCGAATAGTACTTAAGGAGATCAGGATGTTGCCTGCAGAGGCTAGAAGCACAGGTTACAAGACTACATTTCAACCTTATTTGGAGATAGTTGTGAGCTGTATTTATTTTTTATTTGTATTTATTGTTTGCTAACCAAGTCATCCAGCAGTCTGGTACAAGACACTTTTAAGCCACTACCTGGACCAAAATCCAGACAACAATGCATAAAAATGCAGTGATAATCAGGGCAAAATAGTACAGTAAATGCAGTTTAATTAATATCTAGAAGGATGCATTGTTGTGCCAATTGACAAGGAAAAGTAATTAAAATACACAGATGTACGAACAGTCAGTATGTATAAACAGAGGCAACATCACTAATGTACACACAGATGAAGAGAGTTAAAATGTAGTCATCAACTGGTATCATGTATTAGACTTGAGGGCGAGGCACTGGTTATACAGTCATTTAACTTATAATCTCTAAAACACGCACATTTATGTTCCTGAGCTGTGAGATTTAACAGAGTAGCAAACTAAGAGTGGGAGTGAGATGCCTGTGGAGTGTTTATGAAAGTATCCCTCACACATTGCTGGAGAAAATAGTTCTTTATTATTTTGTTGGTCATTAGTTTTATTTTTGGAATGTTCGTATGACAATCTTATAGTAACTTACATTTTAATAGTGTTATTAATTTGTATTGCTATTTATTTTTACCTTCTTGATATTTTTACTTCTTTATAACCTATAAAATGATTGAGCACAGGCAGGTAAATAAACCTGAATTTGAAAACTGAGGTCTGTTTAGATTGAGTGATTAAGAACTTTTAGACTGTAGCTTGATTTCTGCACTGTACGCTTGGTGACAAGTGGTGGGCAAAACCTTTCATTGAGAAGATTAAATAGGAGTGCATTGAGTAGGAAATTTGGCCTTGTAGTAATACCTTTTACCTTTCTGGATAGTGATGCAGCGGTGCTCAGTGGGCAGGCAAGGAGGGTAAACCTTAGAATTTTGTTTTCTGCAGTCTGTAATATGATAGTGTTTAGTCCCGAGAGAGGGAGAGAGACTGCAATAGATGTAAAGTATTTATATTCTGATTCAAACATTTGTGCCTGAGAAGGCTGGTGCAATGCACATTGAACGACAGACGAAGAAATGAGCACATAAGTGCAGAAGCCAAAGTTGCCCCAATTGCAGAAAAGATGAAAGAGAATAGATTTTGGTGTTTCAGGCACATGTGAAAAAAAAGCACAAGACAATCGGGCGAAGATTTGGGACAGATAGGAAGAAGGTGAGAAGAAAAGAGGTCATCCAGCAAAGAGGTGGATGGATGGCTACAGTTACACAACACACCGGGTACCCCATGTAGAAAATGGGAAAAAAGGGTGTTGATGATGATGATGATGATGATGATGAATTAAACGTTTGTAACAATAGCTTGCCTGGCTTCTGTAGTATGGAGATATAAAATGTTCTAGGCAATTTTACATTGTTGCAAGACCAGACCTTAGAAGTAGTTTAGTCAATATGATCATGAAACAAAAAAGTGTTATCTAAGACATTTTTGATATGTTGTAAAGGGGGCTAAGATTCCAGTTGGAGGTCAGTAATTGATGAAGCTGTAACATTAGGTAGTCTTTTTTGCTGTTCCAAATACTGCTGCATCAGTATCATAGCCCTATTCTAAGAGTTCCATGGGTTCCCCCGACAAGTATTACTAGGGTGACAAGCACTGTACCTATTAAGTTGTTTAGAGTCAGAGGACTAAATACGGTGAGCAACCACCCTTTGTACAAGATGAAAGGACATGTGATCTTCAATATCGGCATTAAGTTTTTCATAGCAAAGTTTAATACAGTCAAACATATGGATAAAGTAACATTATACACAGAAAAAAGTCCATGTCTTTCCTGAGTGATTTGGTTCTGTCTCCACAGAATCTGTGAATGCTCAAACAATATAGCAAATATTTATTTCAGTTAGAACAGTTACAAAAGAATACAAGCATGTCTGTTTTCTATTAGGCTGTGACATGTGGATGTATCTTGCCTGATGAATTGGCTTATTGCTGAAAAAGTTCCATAAGATCAGCCTGCTCCATTGGAGTGGAGGGATAAAGTCCTACGTACATCCTTGGCAACCCAGAATTGATTAGCATCCTGGCCATTGGAGAAGCAAGCCTGGGTGAGAGAGGCATGACAAAACTGTGATTTCTTGCTCTCCGGGGTAAGAGGGGATAGGTATGCATGAAAGTGGTACACATTTTATGGTAAATTCGTGAAGCAGACAGGAGGACACATGGAAGTGCTTCTTTCAGGGATGTTGCTAAGGAAGATATCACCCACAGAAGAGGGTGACATTCCCTCACAACAATTCCATTGCATAACTGTCTCTCTGATGGTCTGCAAGCATGCGGAGTCAAACACAGAGACATAATTTAAAGACATCAACCCTCAGGTAAAACAGCAATAGTGTTGTCTACACTCCCTTTATCTGGCAGAAGACAGGATTTCTGTAAGGGTGAGAAAGTAGTAATTAAAGTGCATATATAGAACAGCTGTTGTGGGGTATTTGGTGGTAGAGGAGATATAGGTGCTTAGAGCAGTGCTGTGACACTATGCAAGAGAAATTTGTAAAGAACTAATAAAACTTGGCAGGCCCAAATAAGTCCATCAAATCACTCTACCTTCATGGTCAGTAAAAGGACAAGTGTCTAAAAACATGGGTGGATGCCTGCCTGGAATTAATGCATGATCAGTATAGACTATGGATAATGTTTCTGCAGCAGAGATTCTGTATTACAAGATAAATGATCATCTCATACCTGAGATGAGACTGACATTACACAATGGAGGTTCTTCTAAGATTGTGAGTAACGTGCTCCTCTTACATTTCTCCTCCAGGATGGCATGCTCAACAGTTTGCATGCAGAACAGCCTCTGGAAACTTGTTTTTCATGCACCCTATACAGAACAGTATTGGTCACTTTGAGACAGGTTTGGGCAGGTATTTGTAGAAGCTTCAATAGACCTATCAACACTTAATCTGAATTAGAAATTTCAACACCGAGAAGTCCCCTCCCCCCAATTTCCCATTGAGACAGCTTGTCAGGAAAGAAGTAAACAAAGTGCATAGTTCTGTGGACTCCCTGCACAACTAATCATTTTTCAAGATTGGAATTAGTAAAAGATCTTTGTGTGTGATGATCCCAGCTACCAGGCATTGCTTTCCTCTTCATCTGATATAGATGATCACAAAATGTTTGGAGACTGATTGCTTCTCTGGCCGTTAATCAAATCACTATGTTTTTATTTGATTTTGGCCCACTGATTACCACTTCATTGATTATTACAGTTATGAAATAAATCCCAGTGAGTCTGATACATATTCAGAGACATTTGAAAACGTGAAGGGGTGCTGTACTGAAGAACAAAGGCAAATGGTAATGTGGGTTTAAGGACCGGAAGAACAAGCAAAATGTAACTTTGTACGGGAAAATGTAACGACAAACATTTTAATACAAACAATCCAAGGGCAGAGTATTTTATAAATGGGGTGTCACTGGATGAAAACATCACAGAAAAAGATTTAGGAATATATATTCCTCCTAAATGAACTGATTATACACAGCAGTGCAAGAGACTATCTAATCAAGCTAAACATGAATTGTCCTTTGACGATGTTTTTTTTTCCCTTACAGACATTTCTGCTCTTCTTCCTTCATAGGAAACATAAGTGAGACTGATCGCTCAGTACTGTTTTAAAAGCAGTTTAAACAATGCCGTTAGCATGGTAGAGGGAAGTCCGAAGAAGAAGAAGAACTAAAAAGAAGTATTATATGCATAAATGGAATGGATGGAATTAAAGTAGCATTTATTGCAGAATTATGTTAACATTAAAAGAAATAAGACATAGAATGATGGCATCTATATTACATAATCAAACTTTTAAAAGTTTGAGCGTCATATGGTTGACAACATATGATCGTACTTTTAAAAGTTCAAAAATGTAATAAAAAAAATAAACCAATGAAAAAAGCCTATCTGAATGGTTTAAGCAGGGGGGAGAGCCCCTATGCAACCCCCACACCTCTGCTCTTTAAATATACCAACTCCGAGATCGCACTACAATGCAGAAAAGGGAAAGCTTCCCATTCCGCACTGTACGGAGATCTCCGTTGAAATGTTCAAACTTTTAAAAGTTCTGTCATATGATGTCGACCTGAATGATGTGCAATGGATTTGTAAAACTGAGCGGCCTGGTTAAAAGTACTGAATTGCAAGTGAAAGAAACAAAAGGTAGATGAGGCCATACTTGGTAAATTTCCGGATGTAATACTGAAGTGTTAAAACCTGTTCTTAAAGATAAGTGGATCTGTGAAAAAAAATTAGATAACTCAGGTGTGGAACAAAAACAGGGAATGGTTTTAACCAATGGCCGACAGATTCAGTGCCAACTTACCCCCCTGAAAGGACCAATCACAATACCAGCAGATTGCCAGGCACCCAGTATTCCTGCTGCACAGGTTAAAACAGCATTGTCCAAGGCCAAGAATACAGCTTCTATGGAACCTGTCAATATCCCTGGCTGTGTTCAACATGAACTACAAAGTGAACTGGCACCTCACCTGTGTGACAACAAAACCACACCAAGAACTTTATTAGATAAAGCTTTCGGGTCTACATCCTTCATCAGTATATATACTGATGAAGGGTGTAGACCCGAAAGCTTTATCTAATAAAGTTCTTGGTGTGGTTTTGTTGTCTTGCTGAATTATAGCAATATCACCAATTGTTGTTTTACCTCACCTGTGTGCCCAGTTCTATCACAGCCTCATCTCAGGCTTTGTCCCTACCAAATGGCACAGTGCTGCAATCATCCCTCTCCACAAAGGAGGAGTGACTGCAGACCCTGGGAACTATAGATCCATTAGCCTGATGAGTCTGATATGCAGAGCTATGCAACTCATCATCATGGACCTAATAAACAAGGATATAGGGAATCCCCAGACTCTGGATCCTACACAGTTTGGTTTTGTGAAGGGTAGATCATGCCTGCTGAACTTGGTTGACTTCTTTGAGTCAGTCACCAGAGCTGTGGATGAAGGCAAGGTGGTTCATACAGCCTACCTTGTTCTGGCCAAGGCCTTTGATACCATTCCCGACTCAGAAATCATAGAAAAACTCACTAAGCTAGGCATCAACCCCTATATCACTAGGTGGGTTGCAAACTGGCTCACAAATAAAACCCACAGTGTGAAAGTAGCTGACTCCAAGTCAGACTGCAGACCAGTCACGACTGGAGTCCCACATGGTTCGGTCCTGGCTCCTTTCCTGTTTGGTATCTACTTCTCTGAAGTCCAGGCCAACATGAAGGGACTCTAGCTGACAAAGTTCCCAGACAATTGCAAGTTGGGAGTTATTATTAACTCCCCAAATGATGTTGGCATCATACAGAAAGGCCTCACTGAGACCAACGACTGGTGTCAGAACCATGGCCTTAAGCTCAATGCCAAAAAAATGTGTCATCATCCACCTTGGAGAAAAAAACAGTTCCCTCGAATTACCACATTGATGGTAGTCCACTGAACACAGATGGCATTATAAGAGACCTGTGAACACAGGCTGACAGCAAACTCTCTTTTGACCACCACATTGCCACTGTGGTCAGAAAGTCCTTCTATGTGGCACATCTCATTACTAAGGGTTTTGCATCCAGGAAGAAAGAGGTCATTGTCTCCCTCTACTCTTCCCTCATTAGGCCAATCATTGAGTACAATGCTCCATTTGGCATGTACCTCACTAGACACGTG
Source organism: Protopterus annectens (assembly GCF_019279795.1). Taxonomy (NCBI): domain Eukaryota; kingdom Metazoa; phylum Chordata; order Ceratodontiformes; family Protopteridae; genus Protopterus; species Protopterus annectens. Next base: position 1,709,230,773 of record NC_056729.1, on the reverse strand, counting down.
CAGCAATTGGAGAGGCTGCAAAAGTACCTCACAAAGAGGATCATGTGCCTTAAACACTTGTCCTATATGGACAGACTCAAAAAACTCCAACTATTCTCTGTCTCATATTCCCTACTTAGAGGCAATATTTTCTTGACTTACAGAGCCATGTCTGACCCAGCTTTGTTAGAAATGCTACATCTAAAGAAATCCCAATCCCTCCGCACCTCACGCTCCAGAGACCTCAACCTCATTACCACAATCAACAGAACATGCTGGAGGGACAGGTTCATAACCCAGAGACTGCCCATGCTATGGAATAGACTTCCCATATATGTCAAGCAGAGCACCACTGGCCCTCTTCAAGAGAAATCTTGATGAGTGGATGGGAAATAGAAAATTCACCCCAGGGATCACTTCAGTGGTTCTACTCGGCTGAGGCACTGGGAACTAAGGTCAGGTGGCACTATGCTAGGGTAATCCTATGGGCTAGGCTTGTAAAGGTTCCAGGGCCATTAGACTAGTACACACCTATGAACCTAAGTCAGAATAGATCATATGCACTGATATTTATTGGTTAAAATGGTGATCAGCTACAAATAGCTATATTCTCTGCCAAGCATCATGATAAACATTGTATCCTTTGATGCCTTTGTAGTGTAACACAAATATCAGGATAAATCTTCAGGAATGCAACATTGGTATACATATCCTACATCTAGTCCAAGGACGATAGTTATGCTTCTAATCAATGTGAGAAAGTACAGATGTGTAAAATCTTACCATAACAGTAGATGTCCTTCTATTCAGTATTGCAGTATTCATTACATAAGGGATCTCCTGCCAAGGATAGCCCAATATCCAGCCAGTATACCAAAGTCTTTAGATCTTAAAGGCACTGTACGTCACACATAAGCTTCCCACATAATACGTAGGGCATAAAGGTGACATATGGATTCAGACACTCAGAACTGAATTGCCCCAGAAGGAACAACATACCCTCAAGGACAACAGCGAACATGTATATCCAGAAGGAAATAGGGCAGAAAGAAAAGGAAAGAGCTCCTGGGGCAGGAGGCCAACAAAACCAGAGGGGCAAGAGCTAGAAAAGAAAGAGAAGGAGGGTGAGAGTGAATACTGCAACAGCGAAGAGAAGGACATCTACTGTTATAGTCGCATTTTACACAACTGTACTATGTTCTTACACATCACAGTTGCAATATTCCTAACTGAAGGAAAAGTGCAAAAGCTAAGAAGAAGTTTGGAGTGAGGAAGGCACAGAAGAGTCCTCTACAAACCCATGCAAAATAGCCCTGGCAAAACCTGCCTTGGCCCTGGAAACAACATCCAATTTATAATGTTTAGTGAAAGTATGAACAGAGGACTTAGTAGCCACCTCAAGGATGGAACTGGTGTCCAACCCTTGAAAAAGACACCAGATGAGGCAACCACCCAAGTAGAATGTGACTTTGTAGAGAAATAAAGACATTCACCATGAAAGAAATAAAAGGAAATGGCCTTAGAAATCCGGGATAAGATAGTTTGCTTGGAAAGAGGCAAACCCAAAGATCAAGTATGAAAGGAAACAAAAGGTTGCTCAGACTTTTGAATTGCCGTTGTTTTATCTAGATAATACCTGATCTGTCTATACAGATCCAGGGTGTGAAGGGCCTTCACACTAGCAGATTGTGTATAAGAAAAAAAGGAAGAAAGATAAACAGACTGATCAAGGGGCAACTCATTGACCACCTTGGTTATAAAAGAAGGATTAGTTCAAAGAGACGCAATGCAGAGTGAAATAGATCTGTGTCCCAAAGACTCCCCCATCTGTGGAATAGACTCCTTCTCCGTGTCATGCAGAGTACCTCTCTAACTCTCTTTAAGAGGAACCTGGACGACTGGATGGGAAACAGGAAGTACACCACTGGGATCCCAATGGTGTCCCTGCTGGACAAGGGAAACAGGTGCTGACTTTGAGGGAACATGGGTGAAATTCTTGGCTAGGCTTATAAGTTCCTCCGGGGTAATAGCCTAGTATCATCCTATGGACCTGTGAAGGAATGTAAACTGCCTGAAGAATCACTTGATACCTGATAGCTAAATCCCATGTCTGAAGAGCTAAACTGCAAAGGAGATGAGACCTAGTACCCCCTACTTATTGACGTACCACATCAAAGTGGTACTGTCTGTGAAGACTTTGAGTTGGCCGGGTTGGAAAAGAGAATGAAAAGTTTGCAGAGCCAGAAGCAGAGCTCTCATCTCTTTTACACTGATATTATAAGGAGGTCAGAGACGCTGGATGTCTAAAGGGCCACAAGAAGCCCTCCTCCCCAAGTCTGAGACATCCATGATCAGTTCCCGATAAGGAATTGCAACCTGAAAGACCAGCCCAGGACTGATAAAGAGTTGTTGAATTCAACACTGAAATTTGAGTTTGACACAAGGGAATAAAGGAACAGGAAACTCCAGAGGATAGTAATGTTGAAGTCATACTGATTTGAGATACCATCATAGCTCCCTCATGTGGAGCCTAATGAGAGGAAGCATGGGAACAGTAGAGGCCATAAAACCCAGAAGCCTGAGAAATTCCCTGGCCGTAGGAGAGGACAGAGGAATGAAAGACTGAAAAAAGGTTGTCAGACCTTGGAAGCAGGAAGAGAAGTCAATATGGGAATAGTCTGAAGCATGGACTTGAGAAAAACTTGATCCTGGGAGGTGTCACACCCCATTTGTTGAGATTTCTGGTGAAGCCCAGGCTTTGTAAAAGACAAGTGGCAACATGGAGATACTGCAACAACTTGCAGGGAGAAGGAGCCTGAATGACCAAGTCATTCATATAGGGGGAAAATCTGTATCCCTCAAAGCCTGCAGAAAGCAATCACAGGAGCAAGGCATTTGGTGAATTGCCTTGTGGCAGTAGAAAGGCCAAAAGGCAAAGCAGAGAACTGAAAATGAGGGCATAAACAGGGAAATTTAAACATTTCCTGAACAGACGGTGAATGGGGATGTGAAGGTATTCATCCTTGAGGTCTAGAGAAACCAAGAAGGCCTAGGGAAGAAGAAGACTAAACAAGGTCTGAAGAGACAGTATCCAGAAAGAAGGGAACTTGAAAAAGGTGTTCTGCAGAGAAATATCCAGAATTGGTCTCCAAATGCCTTCCTTCCAAGGAACCATAAACATTCTGGAGTAAAACCCCTTTCTCACTCTGGTGGGCAGAACAGGCTGAATGGTGCCCTGATCCATAAAGGACTGCAAAACCTCTTGGAAAAGATGTTGCTGTTTTGAGGAGGTTGTGGAATGCCTGAAAAAGAGGAAGGAATTTCAAAACTATGAAGTACCCCTGATGAATGATATGCAACACCAATGAGTCTGAGGTGATCTGATGCCAGTTTGGAAGAGACAAAGGCAGAGAGACAAGGGGACCCAGCCAAGGGGAAGAGATGACCAAATGCCAAATGGAGACAGGTTTGTCCTGAAAAGAAGGCTTCTGTGATTAATGAGTCTGAGTGGATATACCAGGGGGAATATACCTAGACCCCTTGTTACCTTTGGGAGGTGGGTAAGTGTGCCTACTAACAAAGGTGAAATTAGAAGTGTAATTCCTCTAGAATTTGGAGATGGGGAGACAAAAATATATTTGAGTTCCTGCAAGGTTTTATGCTTATCCTGGAAGGACTTAAACAGCTCACCAGCAGCTGTCCCAAAAAGAGTTTTGTTATTCAGAGTAGCATCCAAAAGCTTAGCTTTAATATCATCAGGTAAAGCAAGTGTGGAAACTTAGCAAAGAATAATGCTTGATCACAAAACCAGAAGCAGCAGTCCCAAAAGAGGTATCAGTTGCATCGTAGCTGCATTTTATGGAGTGACAGGTGACCTGGAAAGTTGACCCAAGCAGGGAAAGAGCTGTAGTCTTCCATCAGAATCAGGAAGGTCAGACGCCACCTTAGCTACCTGAGAAAGAAGAGCCAAAACATACCTGCTCGTGTAGGTTTGTTAATCAATAGCCCTAAAAGACAGGGTTGCAGCAGTATACAGTAACCGTTCCATAGCCCAACATTCCTTATTTGAAGGAAGCAGCTTAGTTGATTGCAAAAGCTTGGAAGACTTATTAGAGGGTAATGAAACAACTGAAGGACCAGCAGAAAGGCAATTATACAAACATTTGCAATGTTCAGGTACCTTGTAGAACCTATCAGGTTTCTTAGGCAGTGGGGACTGACAATCAGGATCTACAGAGGCGGCAGAAAAGGTGTCCAAAAGGATTACCAAAACAAAAGGAACAGCAGCTGGCTCAGGAGACTTCATTTGTAACAGCTCATAATACCTCATCAGAATGTCAGAGACCTGGGAGCAATCCCATTTAAAGTACCCCATCATACAAGCAATAGTACCCTCAAAGGGTAATTCTTGCAGGGGGGAATCCAGTCTGAAAGAATCCTCTTCCTCTGATCCATAATCTAGAGGAGAAGGAATTTGAGAAGAGTAAAGAAAGGATTCCTTCCAAGAATCCAAGTTCTCATTTTAAGAATCCAGTTCCCTAGGCCTCTTAACAGGAGTGGAAGACCAGGGAAGAGCAGGGACTGATGGAGGAAGTTTCAAGGCCATCAAAGCATTGAACAGATCCTGAGTAAAATTCTGCCATTCACATTGGGGTAATGCGGGACATCTGCCCTTATGATTCAGACCCTTGGTGGGATTCAATAATCATACTAGGAATCTCTTCCCATACTAAAATCTGAGACAGTCCCTTTGTTCCCTTGGAACTAATCAGTCAAGGTTCCCCTCAATATCTGGAACAGATGTTGGAAAAGCCTTCAGGGATGTGCAAAAAGTTTGATCCATGCCGGCCTCTGGCTTGGTTGTGGCGGAGGAATCCAAGGAAAGCACTCAACAGTCTTCAGGGCTTTTGTTAGCTTCTAGAGAGATACTTGGGGAGGCTGGACAGCAACTGGATCAGACACAGACTTCTTGGCCTTCTTTTTGGCAAATAGCTGACTTTGAGGATGGGAGGATTCCGCCATAGCGCTTTGAGCAAATAGTTTAAGTCATTGGTTCTCAAGGTATATCGATAAGAAAGATAAGCAACTACACAGAGTCTTGGGTACAAATGTTTGACAGACAGAGCTCTGCATATGGTTGTGGGAAGCACCTAAGCTACAAAGACACTGGTTGTGGCTGTCTTATGGGGAACCTGCCTCCCACACTATTTTTCTTTTTTGGATGACATCAACACAAGTGCACTACAAAAAAGTAGAGAAGAAACCGCAACAGAGTAGTTCTCTAAAGATGGCTTGGTAACCATCACATCTGAAGGGTGTTCAGACTGACTTTCAATAATGGTGTTCAGACAGATGGCAAAGAATTTCAGTGTGTGCATCCATATGCCACCTTTATGCTCTAAGCCTTCTGTGGGGAGCATATGTGTCAAGTATAGCACCTACAAGATCTAAAGACTTTGGTATACTGGCCAGACATTGGACTATCCTTGGCAGGCAATCCCTTCTGTAAAGAACACTGCAGCAGTGATATTTAAGGGCATCTGCCAGTTCTTGAATGAATAGTCAAAGTCAGTCAGTCGGTTATTCATATAGAATCCCACCAATTAGGCATTGGACAAATAACCATAAAACATAATAAAAACAAAATAGAACAAATAAATATGTATGACATACATGCAGAGGAAGTATTGCATTAGGAAAAGTTAATAGTTAAGGGAAATAGTTGCAAACCCAAACAAAAGAAACTCTAGGACAATTTTTTACATCCGTGCTTTCTTACAGGTTACTCAGAGGTGATCTTCACCTTTTCTATAAGGCAATATTTGACATGAGTCTATTTTTAATTTATACCTGGAGTGTACGACCGAGGGCATTAATACAAGATCAAGGACCATAATACTAGAAACAAATATCAATAATATAAAAAGTGACAGCCAAATTACACAATGCCTTCCAAGATTAGGGAATACATTTGCCTTTATTGTAAGATGTCAGCTATTAGGTCCCTTTAAAAATAGCTAAGTGTGTGTAGTAGAAAATATAAATGTGGCTTTACAACACTCAGATTTTCGAAGGCTGGCAGGTCATAAGCTTGACAGCTAAACCTGTGAACTTAGAGGTGCAAGAAAGACTAACAATATGTGTGTTTTGTAAGAGATGTATGATTATGGAGGGTAGTATTTTGGCAATATTGGTTTTGATATTCATTATCATCCACCTCTCCTTCTCTTTTCCCAATTTTTACATGGGGTTATGCTGTCAGATAAACTGTCATCATCTCTGTCGATTCAGAGCCACTCATGTATCTCTTTGCTGGTTACTGTCACTTCCACTTTCCTTCTTCCTGTGTCTTCCAGTCTGCTTTCCCAAACCATCTTTTGCGTTCCTGTACATGTGACTGAACCATCATTTGCTTCTTGACCTTCTCCACAACTGGGGCTACTTTGGCTTCAGCTCTGATGCCCTCATTCAGTTGTCTGTCCCACAGTGTGCATCCTACAACCTGTTTCAGGCACTTCACCTCCAGCACCTCAAGCTTCCTTAGTTGCTCTTCCTTCTTTGCCCAGGTTTCTGCTCCATACACAAGCACTGGTCTCCCCACTCTTTTGTCGACCTTACTTTTCAGTTTTATTTCCCATCTGTTGTAAAACACTTCTCCTGGTACGTTGGGCCCCTTTGCTTCAGCACCTCTAATTTTAGTCTTGACCTCCTCATAGACTTCCTTTCTTTTCAGCTACAATTCCCAGACACCTGAAATTGTTGAAATGTTCCAGTATTTTCCTGACTATCTTAATTTTCAACTTCTTCAGATTCTCTCATTTGCTGCTCTGACCACTGTCTTGTCTATACTCACTGTTATCCTTTATGTCCTCTGTTGTCCCTTTCTGTCCCCTATCATTTCTGATGTTTCTGTTTAAAATGTGCTTGTAGTGCCATGATATCTGGAGTATGAACAGCAGTTGGCTCAGAGATGAAACCTGATGGACATCCACTCCCACTTGCAAGTCCTCTGTGAATCCAAACACTATTTATATCTATGTCACCGAGGCCTCCTTACATTGCCCACACTAATTCTACCAGTATCTCTGAGACTTTAAATCATTGGCTTTGTTTTATAAATGTTTAATGTTATGAAACTCCACTGTTACACCCACTTTAACTTTTAACTTTCGTTGTGTTATTTTTATAAGAGGTGTGGTGTATAAATATGCTGCATGCAATATAAGCTAAAGTGGTAAATGGGTTGCTGTAGGTAATTAAAAGCAAATTTTTGCAAAACAGTCAATTATTTAATACTACGAAGTATTAATTGAAGGTTGCAGATAAGTAGAAAATGATAATAACTAAAATTAATTATGTTAATATTTCAGTATCCTGCCCATATAATTTAGGTTGCTATTTATGTCCCTTTTCCTGCAAAATCAAACTAATTTATTTCATTCTCTGAACACGTGTTTTATCCAGTTTAATATTACAAGGAATATACTTTGAATTTTGAAGGAATTTTTTGTAGGGAATAATTCAAGGTTTTAGGATTAATATTAATGTAGAAAAAGCTTTTGATGATCTGTATCATGAAAATATGATTTTATTTTTGTCAGATATTGATTTAGGATAGATGTTTTGAGCATGGATAAATAGGGTGTATCAGAGAGCAGAGTGTATGACAATGGTTAATGGTCATTTGGCTAAGACCATTTCTGTGAAGAAAGGGGTCTATCAGGGATGTCCATTTAGCCCTTTATTGTTTTGATTGCATATTTTACAGTGGCTTTGAAATGTGTGTAAGATGTATATTTTTTACTTAGGTTGTTTTTCTTCTGTTTTGTCATATGCTGATGACATTATTTTGATTGGGCAAACAGTGAAACAGTTTCAGAATTTTTTTTTGGTCTTTCTACAGCCCTTTTGTTGACCATCAGCTCTCATCCCTGCTGGTGCATAGGTCCATAGAAGATTACTAGGTTAACAGTCCTAGAGCCCTTCCTAGCCTAGCCATACTTATCCCAAATTGCCCCAATTGTACGTGGTTAGGTGAGTGAAGTTCACAGAGGTAAGGGTCTATGGTAGTTAATACCAACTTTCTCTGTCCAGGAGGTACATGGACACTACCTCAGGAGTGAATTTGGGGTCAACCATCCATTGATCTAGGTTGCATTTGAAGAGGGTCAGTGAAGGTCTCTGTTTTATGTGAATTGGTAGCTTGTTCCAGAGAAGTTCCAGTCTCTGGGGGATGTATTTATCTGTCTAGCATGACCTGTTCATGTCAGAGGCTAAATTAAGATCCCTGGAGTGAGTGACCCTCATACAGTTTGATTTAGGAATGTGTAGCATTCCCATCATGGCCGAATCAGAGACTGCCCTCTAAAACAGTCACAGGTCACCCCATAGCAATCTCTAGGAGACATAATACAGTGACAGGGCTTTCTGTATTCCCGCATATGACTTGCTTTGTGTACCTTGTAATTTCTTGGTGAGAAACCTCTGTGGTCTCTCTCGTTGTTACAGGTGTTTGGTGAGGTACATGCAAAAGAGGGAGCATTGTACTCAGTTAGTGGTCTGATGAGAGCTGAGTATAATGGAATTATAACATCCTTAGAATAAAATTATAACATCGTTATATCTAGATGAAATATCTTTACTTATAAGATGTGCCATATAGAAGGATTTCCTTACCACTGTGGATACCTGGTGAAAAAAAAATTAAGATTACTATCAACCTGAGTACCCATAGCACATACCACTGGGTCTACACTTGGGAGGGGGGGGCTATCTATAATGTAATTAGCAATGATATCAGTTTTCCCAAAGAAAATAATAATGCATTTTTTGCATTTAGCTTTAATCCTTGGCTTTGCTGCCAATCATTTGTCTGTGTTAACCTTGTCTGCAGTATATTAGCATAGTTGGGGGACTCAGTGATTGCTCCCAATTTGCAATTGTCAATGAATTGGGCCAGCCACAGACAATCCAAGTTTCCTGGACTTCTGAGAAATAAATTCTGAGCAGTAAGGGGTGCAGCACAGAACCCTGTGGTATGCCACTGCTGACTGGTCTTTTGCTAGAGGTAAAGACAACCACTTTGACAGTATTTGTCCTGTTGGTGAGCCGGTTGGCTACCCATCTGGTAATGTAGGCGCTAAATCCCAAACAGGAGAGTTTCTGTATAACACTTGAATGGGGGATTGTGTCAGATGCCTTGGCTAGGTCAATATAGGTTGTATGCACTGTCTTTCCCTTGTCCAGGACCTTGGTGACTTTCTTGAAGAAGTCAACCATGTTTAACAGGCATGATCTACCTTTAACGAATCTGAACTGGGTTGGCTCCAGTGTTTGGAGATTACTTATGTCCTTGTTAATAAGGTCCATAATTATTCTTTCCATGGCCTTGCAGATGAGGATAGCCAAGTTTATGGGCCTATAATTCCCAGGACCAGTTAATGGTCCCCCTTTGTGCAGAGGGATTACTGTTACTATCCTCCATTCTGCTGGAACATAGCCAGTTCACAGGCTGTGGTTAAACAGGCATCCAAGTGGTCTGCAGGGTCGCATTTTAAGTTGTTTAAAAGGCAACCAGGGATATTGTCTAGTCCCATTGATACCTTGTTTTTGGCCTTGGAGAGCACTGAGATGACCTGCTCTGTTGAGATAATAGGCTGAGAAATGGTGTCAGGTATACTTTGGGGGAAGATCGGAGGGGATGGGGGTGTGAAGTTTGCTCCAAATCTCCTATTTAACAGGTTGGCTATTACCTCTGGTTGAGTGTGGGTGGTGTCATCCACAACCAGTTCAGTACATAGCTGGGTATTCCCTTTTAGATTTCATACATAGTTAAAGAATGCCTTGTGATTATCCTTAGCTAGGGAGCTATTTTTGCTCTGTAATTTGCTTTGGAGGACTTGACAAGATCTCTGATTTGTTTAAGCTAGAGAGGGATTTCTTCCTCTGCTGAGCCAGTTCCCTCTTGTTCTTGGACATTACTTTCTTTCTCTTGCTGTACAGCCTGTTTATACTAGGATTCCACCAGGGTGGCTTGTTTTTTTGGCAAGACCTGGTTTTAATCTGGTCAGGTACAGCCGATTCTATACAACCACCTAAGTGGTTATTCAGGACATTGGTGTACACCTCTGCACTGGAGTCCATGTTATCTGCATTTGAGGGGGCTTTGAAACTTCTTATGCTATCACTTAGTAGGAGATAATTTGTCTTTGAAAAATTCTTAAATATTTTTGAGCTTGATGGGGTATATGGTCTTATAATTACATCAAATGAGAATGATTTATGGTGTGATCTTACCAGGGAGGACATCTCACATGGGGGGGGGTGTAATGTTCTCCCATGTTATTGAGTACTACGTCCAGGACATTTGGGCCTCTGGTAGGTGTGCTAACTAGCTGTTCCGGAGCATTTCCATTGACAAAATCCAAGAACCTCTATGCCAGCGTGTTTGTGGTCATGTATGTTTCCCAATTGATGGTAGGGTTTGCCTGTATGGCAAGTGACTCCAGTAAGTCAAGGTATGCAGTATGCATTTCTTTTTTCATGGTGGGGAACCTATAACTAGCTGTGATGTGGTAGGGGGCTTTGACTATATTTAATTGCACATGGAGTAGGTCAAGAGAAGCATACTGTTTGACCAGTCTCAAGGTGTACTTATCTTTAATGAAGATAGATTCCTCTCTTCCTTTGATTCTTTCATGGTCAGTTTGTGGTCTGAATGTATAGAAGGCATTGTAGCTCTGCACAGATTGGTTGCTTCCCATGCCTTTAAACCATGTCTTTGTGTCTGCACAGACATCAGCATCTTCCAAAGTAAGGAGTGCTTTCAGGGAGTGCAGTTTCTTCTTTATACTCCAAGCATTAAACAGCAGTACTTTGAGTTTATCTAGTGAGGATTTTGTTATATTGGGAGGTGGGTTATTTTGACACTTCCTAAAAAAGGCACACTACAGTGAATTTGCCAGTATCCAAAAGCATAGAGGAAACAGGTGCAGACCATCTCTGGTAAAGCAGTGTGACCTGTTGACTATGTCATCTCTGGCTGACAGATATTAGATCCCTTGGACTGACAGTAGAAGCTAAGCCAATTGTTAAAGTCAATCATTTATTGTTTGTATTGTGGCATCATCCTTGGAGAAGGTACAATACTACTTAAGGCTAGGCTTATACCTGCCTGTGACACATAATCTGAGAGCTCTATCATGTCTCTCTTCAGATAGTCCAGTGTGGTACTTTTCAAGTCATTCCCCCCACGTGGACTGTGACAGTGTCATACCAGTACTTGTGGTTGAGTGACTTGAGTGCTTGAGTGACTTGACGGATCCTGGCACCTGACAGGCAGCTAACCATAACCCGCTCCCTATCCAGCCTGCTGAGGGCTCTTCTGTGTGTCTCACAATGGAGTCACCTTTGACCAGCACATTAAATTTTGTGGTGTCATCCCTTGTGGGCTTATTTGTTGAGAAACTGGTGTGTGTTTTATTATGTATTGTGTTTTGCATTGTAATGTGTGTCACTGGTTTCCATTTGGGAGGCCTCTGATCTTTTGGTAAGTTACTAGTGAGTACCTCCACATATGTGGGTTTATGTGTCGCGTCATTATTTAGTGTGTGTGTGTGTGTGTGTGTGTGTGTGTGTGTGTGTGTGTGTGTGTGTGTGTGTGTGTGTGTGTGCACATGTGTGCATGTGTATGTGCATGCTGACAACCTTTTTGGCATTTATTTATTTTTTTATTTAGGTTACATTTGTTTATTTTACATTTGTTTACTGGGATAGTCCGACTGGATACATGTCCATTTTCAGCGGAGGCCCAGGGAGAAAAGCTCCACATAGACAAACTTACATAGATTACACAGAAGTTAGCAAACAATTATAAAAACAAAGTGATTATATGCAATGGGTTAGTAGTGTTCCCTAGTAGGGACTCACAAATCTCATGGGCAGACAATTAAAAGTAAGAGACATCAGATTGGAAGCAGAGCTTGGTGATGTAGTTACAAGTTATGATAATTGCAGAATATGTTTTTAGTTTATAACTTAATCAGGGTTGGTACATGGGCATAGCCAATTCACTATGAGATACTGTTTGAGGTTTTTTTTTTTTTTTTTGAAGAGACTTTTGGAGGATTGTAGGGTTATATAGTTTGGCAATGAATTCCAGGTTTTGCCAATGAAGTTGGCAAACAGGGATTTGAACTTATGTAAGAGTCAATGGGGATGCTAACATGATGAACCTGATAATATTGTATTTTTCCTTATTTGTGCAAAGTCCATTAAGTAATGTCGATCATGATTTTTGTGGGAAAATATTTAAAGGAATATTATGGATAATTGCTGGAGATGGGGAATAATGGACATCAAAAAATCTCAAGGTGTTATCAAGAAGAAGAGATTAAGTTACTGAGAAAAAAAGTGAAAAAGAAACGTAATCTGGAATTATATAAACTGTCAGAGGGTAGGTTATCCAGTGGTGTTGGTGGTCATATTATGAAGACCATTTTTATAGTGTGGTTATATGTTTGTCTAAGCTCTTTATTGTGCATTAAGGAGGCTATGAATTGTGCTGCTTTTGCATACTTTGTAGTATACAGGCTGCCTATGAAATCCAGAAAATATCTCTACACAAGATTATTATAGCAATAGCCCATGCCTGGGTGTGGGTAATGCTGGATTTACCCACGGTTGGTGTGGTTTGGTCACGAGTGCGAAGCCCGAGTGGCCAAACAAAGCCAACCGTGGGTAAATCCAGCATTGCCCACACCCAGAAGTGGGTTATTGCTATTATACAATGACATTATTTAAGAAAAAAAAATAATTACTTTTCTTAAATAATGGCATTGTATAATGCCTCCTTGCTGCCCTTCCACAGCTGTCTGGTATTCTGCGGCAGTTCTTATGTACTGCACATACGTATGCCTACGCAGTACATCAGAGCTGTGAGCAAAAGCAATGGAGAAAGCAAGATCTCCATTCTTGTTGTTGTTGAGTCTTTTGGCTTTTCCCGGTTAGGGGTCTCCACAGCGGAACTCCGGTACGCTAATGATTGGCAGTAGATTTTTACATGCCGAGTTGCCGGCCCTGACGCACAACCTTCAATGAAGGTACACCCATTCACGCATGTCTCCACACAGAAGACGCTCTAGCTGAGAATCGAACAGGACAACGTCTTACTGTGAGGCAACAATGCTACTGCATCACCACCACCACAGTAATAAAGCAAGATCTCTGTTGCTTTTTACAAACTGTTTTGCTATGTTAAATGGGTTTAACATAGCGAGACAGCTTTAAAAAAAACAACGGAGAATCTCTGTTGCTTTTGTTAAAACTCTCTCACTATGTTAAACCCATTTAACATAGCAAGACAGTTTTGAAAAAAGCAATGGAGAAAGCAAGATCTCCGTTGCTTTTTACAAACTGTCTCGCTATGTTAAAGGAGTTTAACATAACGAGACAGCTTTAAAAAAAGCAACGGAGAATCTCTGTTGCTTTTTTAAAGCTGTCTCGCTATGTTAAACTCATTTAACATAGCGAGACAGTGTGAAGCAATGGAGATCTTGCGTTCTCCGTTGCTGTAAAAAAAGAGTTATAGTAATGGAAAAAGTCCAGGCGACTGGACCTTTTTCCATTACTATAACTCTGATTTACAACATGCACGCTGACCAATCAGCATGCATGTTTTTTAATATTAATGGGTTAATGGGGGGGGGGGTCATTGTATAATAGCTATTTACTGATATTTTAACTGGGAAAATGGGTCCCTGATTAAAACCTCTTTTTTATGAATTTCAACTGTTTCTGTTTTGAGGAAACTGATTCTCTCATTGACCTTTAAACCATTCAGTCCTGCACCCTACCTTGCCTGGTACATTTCTGTATTTGATGAGTCTATCAAACAAAAAAGGTGCATTGTTACTAACTTGTTGGTCTTGGTTATGGTCCAGTTGTTTTGAGACTCAAC
>NC_056729.1:1709201837-1709211837 GCF_019279795.1 Protopterus annectens | reverse complement strand
TCCTTTTTATTTTGGATTTATCCAAGAAAACAATGAGAAATAAGAAAGAAGTCAGCAGCATTTCAGCTTAAATTAAACAGTAAACAGAACATTTACTTATTCATCTAATTGATTGTTGTGCAACAGACAGAAAGCTATGTTATCATGTTTCCGTGGCAACACAAATTTATTACCAGACTGGTTATGTGTATTGAAGCAAGTCATCCTGCTTTGTGATGACTCCATTCTTTTCTGCGGCAAGAAGAAAACATAATGGAAGTATAACTTGCTGTTTGCCCTGTCACATCTCTTAAAGTTGTCAGTATTTGAAATATCTCACCAACAGTTTGTGAGGGAGTTGCAAGTATTTGTCAGCAGAGATTCTGAACGGGTCATATCACCTCAGTTAAAAAAAGTATTCTGAAATGTTTTCCTTATCTTACTGTAAGATTAAAAGTGGTTACACTTGTCGAGACAAAAGGAATTAGGGTTGCTTGCTTTGGAATATTTGATAATCCATTTTTATTCATACTTGGATGCTGACACATTGTAGTTGCAATGTTTAGAGTTATGATGCTGGGAACGGTAGCCGGTTGTGTGGATAAGCTTGCAAAATAAGGGCTCCACTAATGCATAGCTGATGAAACCTGTGGCTTTTTCTTGGTACCTGGGTGTTTTTCTTCACACTACACCCATTCTTCGGCAGTCTTGATAAAGGTGGTTTTTGGTGACAGTATAAGCTATATTATAATTTTTTTTAATGTGAGCCATATGCCTGTGAACAGGAAGCTTATTTGCAATGGTTTTATTCCAGTCAATACAAAGGATAGAAAATGCATGCTGCACTCTGTGTGTTTACAGAGCTGGATAGATGTTGTTGAAGGAGTTAATGTCTCAGATAATAAATAATGGAAGTCAGTATCCAAAGAGATATGTGATGAGGAGGATCAGGTGGGATGGGATGGCAGGGTGTCGAAGAACAGAAGAGGTAAGGTAAAAGGCAAACACCCTTTAACCAGGTGGTGTAGAAGCTTCCAGCATTTATTGAGCAATTAGTGAAACAGCACTGGATGGGAGAAGTGGGGATTGCTGATTTGGTGTCTCTTCAAAGTTGCACTTCTGCAAAAAATGAAGAAGCTGCTGAATGAGAAAATGTATTTTCCATTCATGTGTAGCTGAAGAGAGTAGAGATCGAGTTTAACAAAGCTCCTTATATTCTGGGAGTTGAAGACAGATGAGTGAGCAATATGTCCCTGGACTGTTTAGACCAAGGGAGAAGGTTTTGCCTTCTGGACTAATGCAACATGTGTCTCCAAATTTGTTATACAATTGGCCTTCAGAGTAATTTTTTGACCCGGCTGAAAGGCAGAAAGAGTTACTCCGTGGGAACATTTGAGATAAGTCAAAGGTAGTGTTGGTAAAGTACCTCAAGTTATTTAAATAGATAGAGAGATATCCTCTACAGAGATATATCGATATTGATATATATGTCCATATATTGAAAAACCCAAACCATTGAATGGGATGTGATCAAGCACAAAAACTCCACCACCAGCCAAGTGGAAAAAAAAAAAAAGTAAAACATTTGTCTTGCATTGCAGTAAAACTCCCCAGTATCAGCTGCCAATTATATATACCCACTCCAAGATCACACTACAGTGAGGAAAGACCAAATTTCATGATCCTTATCTCTCACTCATTTAAAAAGCTGGAATGTGTGATTAGCTGATATTTGATAACACATTCTGTCTTTTTTCCTAATCGATGAAAAAAATCATTTAACCAAAGGAATGTTGTATACAGAGAGGGAAAGATTCAAAACGTTTTTCTGCTGTAATGACAAGGGAACCTGAGTACAGTGTTTATTTTATTAATGTGTATACAGCATACATCTCAACCTTTAAGCACAAGAAATATGGAGAAAACCAAAATAATGGGGGACAAAGGCCCAAAAATCAATGACAAATCTTATATACTTAAGTTCTAGAATAACAAATGTTGCATTAGCACGCACTTTCTGAAGGATATAAAGTCTGAAACACAAATGTATGTCATAATTTAGTAACTTCAGTCTTCAGTGATTGCTAGAAAACCACATATTTTGCAAGGAAGAGATCAGAAAATATGAAACAGAAATCTAGATACTCTGTGAAAACTGGACATTTGAGAGGTACAATATGGAGTGTTGGTGATGTGTAGGCTGGTAGATCAGTATCAACTTTCTAAGTTACAAAAGAACATCTCCACATGTCAGCTCCCCATTTATGAAGCTATACAAAGGGATCTTACTGCGGTAATATTCCCTTTGGCCAACTTCTATTATGTAATCCACTCAGTGCCAGAATGCACCTTTACGAACGTAATCCCTCCTTTCCAAACACTTGTGTCTGTGAGCGTTACCTCTCTGCTTCTGGGTATTGTGCTGACAACCTTCCTCCCATTTAGAGTGCATTTTCTCTTTCTTAGTCCAATTCCATTGAAAATAATATATGTCCTATTCCAAAGATGACCATAATTCTGAGGGGAATTCATAGGATTTGAAATGCTGGCTAATGATACAAGTGAGTTAATTCACACCTGAACAAATGGAAACATCAACTGGCTGTCATTTGAAGAATGCGATTTTTGACATCTGTCTTTGGAGTGCACACACTAATCTACCTAGATGCCATGTTGGAGTTGCAAGCAAACTTTTATATTCAGCAGCTCAGGCCACCATCAGCCTTGTTATTTTAAGAGAAAGAAACAAGGATTCTACAGTACCTTTTTGCAACTCAGAGTTAAACTGAGTGTGCGGTGGCTGATAAAGATCTCTGCTTTGTCTACAAAGGCTGGAATACTGCTGGAATAGATAGGATGGGGTGGGCTTTATATGGCTTCAGCAACAACAGTCCAGCATTGGCCTTATCCATCATATGGCTAATAATTATATATTACCCCTAATGAGAAAATCTTGGGTTATACCTTATATAATGTGAAGGGACCCATGCACAGGATAAAGCATTTAGGAGCTGCTTCTGTCCATTAGTAGAACAGGGAGCAATTTTCTGTTTCCTGTCCATAGATCTAAGCTGTGCTTGAATATGGACAGAGATAAACTTTGTTTTATGTGGATGGATAGCCTGTTCCAGAGCAGAGGTATCCTCTGCGAGATATACCTGTCCCTCCAAAGTGTTCTGTTGATGTTGCAGAAGAGGTTTAGATCTCCAGACCAAATATTTATGAGGTCACGTGTCTTGCTAACTTGCAGTAAATCCATCAGTAATTGGCTGGAGGATGCCTTGTATGCCAGACATAGATCACCTCTTAAAGCAGTCTGTAGGATACTGAGTATAGTGACAGGGCTTTGAGTCAGTCCATATAGGACATATTGTTTAGGCTTCATATCTTTTTAGTAAGGTGTGTCTGTAGGTTTTCCAGTTGTAGTATGTGTCTGGACAGATGCATGCCAAAGGGGGCATTATATTCAATGACTGGCCTAATGAGAGCTGAATAAAGGGGAACAATGACATCCCAAGATCTAGACACAACCCTTTGTTTATCAGCTGTGCAATATAGAAGGGCTTTCTTATAAATTGGTCAAAACTTAGGTCAATGTCCACATAAGCTTCCAAATCCTGAACAACTGGGTCAATGCCTAGGGATGTATTGTCTGTGTGGTAGTTCCCCAAGGTAGATGACTTTCCAAAAGATACAGTTATGCATTTTTTGGCATTTAGTTTTAGTCTATGATTTTGGTACCAGTTATTTATTTGGGACAGACCTTCTGGCAAGATGGCCAAGTTATTTGGGGATTCAATGACTGTTCCTAGCTTGCAAACATTAGAAAACTTAGTCAGCCAGAGCCATGTCCTGTTCTAGAAGTACCAGAATTATAAGGTAATGATGAAACTTCAGGGTAGTGTTGAGGGCTTTAAGACTACACAAAATTAGTGAGTGTTGTTGAATTTTTGGGTCCCTGCTTAATATCTGGTATGATCCACTATGCTCATAATTCGTCCTTTTGGTAGAGTCAGAGATGGTGTATGCACATTTTTGAAGTTCTGACATCAGTCTTGGGTGATTAATGTTTTCTTCTTTGTTTCTGCTGTATTGTATGCGGTTTTTATCCTTGGAGTAAGTTTCAGGATGCCTTTCTCGAGTGAAAATTTCACACTGTATCATTATATATGCAGGCAAAAGAAGGCCACATTCATAAAACAAGTGATTATCTAAGTATAAACCCAGGTAAATAAATCAAAATACCAGCAAGTATCAGACTGTCACCTACGTATGGAGGCTGGATTTCTGCTGATAGTGACATCAAGACCCATTCAGTAGTGGGTGTTGGTCCCTAGAGAGTTAATGTGCTCGAATGGACTGCTGTAAAGGCCAATGGCACAATAAGTATCTAATTTACCATTGCAGTGAGGGGGTCAGGAACTTGTATCTCAAAACATCTTATTGCATATTTGGAAACACACACTTGTCTTATTGAAGTGAATTATAGGTGTGCACATTTGCTGACAGAAAATACATGTAGCAGAAATTTGGCAGTTCACCATAATTTTATGAGGAAGAAGAGGAGGGGTTATGAGTGATGACAAACCTGTTGACTTTATAATCCAGCTCATTGTAGCGAATTTTGGAATTCATATGGTTTTGTCTGCCACAAGGAACTGAGAAGGGATTCGTGCCTTTTATCTCATAAGATATTCACCATAAATTATTTTCTGACGTGCAAAAACTTTGACTTAGTACTTGGCATAAATTCATGTATACTTATTATATCATCATTCAATTTGCTAAACTAAATCTGATTTTTGGCATCTTTACTTGATGTTGTTGTTTGTCTTTCGGCTTTTCCCGGTAAGGGGTCACCACAGCGGAACTCCAGTCCGCTAATGATTGGCAGTAGATTTTTACGAAACGCCGTGGTGCCAGCTCGACGTCCAACCTTCAATGAAGGCACGCCCATTTACGCACGCATGTCTTTTGAATACTGCCCAACCACGGGGAGGACATGCAGACTCCACACAGAAGGCACTCCCAAGTCAAGCTGAGAATCGAACGGGAGAATCTTTTGCTGTGAGATAACAACGCTACCGCCGTACCACCGCGGCATGGCATCTTTACTTGCTAAACCTGTTTTATTTGG
Source organism: Protopterus annectens (assembly GCF_019279795.1). NCBI lineage: Eukaryota > Metazoa > Chordata > Ceratodontiformes > Protopteridae > Protopterus > Protopterus annectens. Next base: position 1,709,206,721 of record NC_056729.1, on the reverse strand, counting down.
TGATAATAAATAAATAAATAAAATAATGGAGAATACTCGGATGTGAGTAAGTTTTGATCAAGAATGCAGATGCTGGTATAGCTTGTGGCATTAGTACACCGGTTTTGCACATTCATGAAGCAAGAGGTTTTGCTTCAACATTCAATATATTTTCTCAACAGTAAGTACGCAATTCTAATGCCTGTCATTACTGCTTGCACCAGAAAATCAAACATTTTATATGGGGACAGGGCAATAATAGGAGGAAAAATCAGGGGCTTTAAAAAGTTAATAGAGCAAATTTTGTATTATTCAAAAAGATAAGCATTATGATTACAAGTTACATGGCAAAAAGCAGGCAGATTCAGTGACTTTAAAATTAAATCAAACTGCGGGTTCAGTATCAATGTTCATTTTCTGAACAATGAGTATGAAACTCAAATATCTGGTGTTATTGACTGACCTTAATCCCTAATCATTTCCAAGAAAAAAAAAACTGAGGCAAAAATAAGACGCAAAATCAGGGACATTTTACAAAATTGGACAGCTAGTACTTAAGGATCACTCAGAAGAGTGATTTTTTACTTGTTTCTTGTTTTCTTCTAATGCAGATTTTCATAAATTACTATCAGTGATGAAGTTTACAATACTGGAGTTCCAGCATGCAGCTGCAAACTATGCTACCGCAGTAACATTCTAAGCAGTATGCAAAAGCACTTCTGCGGTCCAGTGTTCTCCATTATTTCTTTTTATTATCGCTGTCTTTGTTGCAGCAGGTGTATCTTTTATTTAAATATCTGATGTCAATGGTAGGAGCCTTGTTTTCCTTGGACAGGGATAGATACTTCTGAATGAAATTCCCCACATTTTGTGATGTTTTTCTTGACTTAAAGTGATTCTTTCTAATATCAAATTTGGTCTGTCATAGTGGAGTTTGTTTCTGTACCTTTTTTTACTGGTTTTGAGGTCTGAGGGACAGAGCCAGAATCATTGGTCTGGGTTTCTGGATTGGGAGTAGCATGTTGTTAGAAGCTTGCTTGGAGAATTTCATGGTAGACATACCATGCATCACATTGCTAAAGGCCTAAAAAGATGTGTTGGATCAGCTTGACCAGTTGTGTGCTAAGTAGGTTTGCAAGAAATTGAAAATGTGGTCTGTAGAATATGCTGTATGTAATCCAAGCTCTTGTTGTATAGAAGAAAAATCTGGTTAATGATTGGGGAAGAGTAGCAGCCTCCATCATTACAGAATATGCTGTGTTTAAACCACAGAGAGTATGGCTAGGCTGAGGACTGGGAGAATCAGATTCAGCTCCTGGCAGCAGGAGGAATATACTTTAACTTTGCTTATGTTTAACGCCTAGTACGTCTTCTGTACCCTTTGTCTTCTATTTTAAATTTATATCTGCAACATTTCCATCTCTGGCTTGCTCTCTTCTTACCATTTCAGCTTTGATTTTCACAGTTGCTTCCTTTCTGATTGTTGTTTTCAGTGCTGTTTCACACTGCTGATCTGGCCCTGTCAGTACTGGTTCCAACCAGCTAGGCCACTGTGACATCCATGTCCACTCTCTCTCTCTCCAACCCCTCCCCCACTTTCTTTCACTTTCTTTTCTTTCCAACCCCTCCCCCAGACTCTTTAACTTTCCCTTCCTTCCTGTGCCACCATCTTTACCTCTCTGAACCATTCTAATCCTTTCCCTATACCACTGCTAGAATGTCCCTTACCCCCTTGCATACTTTCCTCTGAACTTACCTTCCACTCCACTGATTGTATATTTTTTTGTTCCTTGACCTTGATTCTTCCTTCCCCTGGCTCTACCCGCTCCAGTCGCCTTGCGGGCTCACTCTGCTCCCCTACCCTGTCCCCAAACCTCACCCATCCCCAGAACCTCTACACTTATACTTAGCTAGCCACTCCCACCACTTCCACTATCCAATCCAAACTACCCAACATACTCTCAAAATCCCCACCCACAGTTCACCCATTAAAGTAAGCCTACCCTTCAGAGTTTACTGCCAAACACTACTTATCCTGAAAAACTACCAAACAATTAACCTAAACCATAACCTCTTAATCAAATAACCTAACTCCCCAACTTAACTCACCCCTTACCGCCATCCTAAAACCAACATGATGACCCTCAAACCTCTATCCCCACTTACTCAAATAATACTTCTAATTACCTTAACTTACCTACACTATATCACCCAACCTACTAATGCAAACCACTCCCCCCATTTCACACCACTACCCCATCCTCTACAAAGTACACATTTACTGTTACCCTTATATCTCCCAGTCTCTACCCCCTCAACACTAGCATGCTCTTCCCCTATTGATTCCTACCTAACTCTAAAAACACTGTTCCCAACTACACTAGTCTAATGTCCACAAAACTCTCTACCTGTATGCTACACTCCAAATAAACCAAATACCTCATCCATCATCTTATCTCTATCCTTCTCTCCAGGGACATCCACCCAAACCCAGGCCCCTCTACCACACTGTATCCAGACCCCCCACCCCACCCCCAAGCAATAGGCAAACCCCTCCACTTCTCAGCTCTTAATACTCAGAGCCTATATAACAAAATTCCAAACCTTCATGCATGGCTTCTACATAACCAGCCCGATATTCTCTCCATCTCAGAAGCCTGGCTTAAGCCCTACATAAAAGATTCTGAACTAACTCCTCCCAACTGCCGCATGTTAAGGAATGACAGAACACAAAAAATGGGGGGGGTGTAGCACTCCTCTACTCAGCATTGCTCTTAGTCACCCCCTATACCAAACCGTTTCCCAAATTTGACAAGATAGAAATGATACCAGCCCTAATCCACCTAAACAAGCATAAACTCATATTTGTTCTCTCCCTCGATATTCTCCCTGGAGACAGTATCTCATGAAACCATAATCCTGGGGGACATGAAAATAAACTGGGCCACAATCCAATCTCCCACTAACTCACCCAATATTAACTTATATAACTTTACACAACTAATCAATTCCACTACTAGGCCATCCAAGAACTCCATTACTGGAAGTAAAATAGAATGGATTCTAGTATCCCATCCTCACTATATCTCTAATAGTGGTATTCTCCCAGACCCACTAGCTAACCACTTCCCCACTTTTGCCCGCTGTCTCCCCTCTTCCATACAACTAACTCACACCTATATTTCCACTCGCTGCCTAAAAAAACTTCAATTCTGAAGCCTTCTCAAATGCACTAAAGCACAAACTGGAACCTATTAAAGACTCTTCCTCTAGATAATGCTCTCTCCTACGTTAATTCTACTTTCACAACTCCTTTGCCCCTCTAAAAACTAAATGTTCAAAAAGTAATCCTGTACCCTGGATAACCAAAAACACCTTAGCTGCTATGTGACTCCGTGACAAAGCCTGGACACGTTACCATAAAAATAAAACCACTATCACCCTTAATGAATATAAAACACTACGAAATAAAGTAAAAAAAACTCTGACTGCAAAGTCTATTTCTCCACTCTCCAAACCAACCACAACACCAATCCCAAACTATTTTGGAAAGGAATCTCATCTCTCCTCAACCTGGGAAAAAAGAAAATCCTTGGCCTAACCCAGATGCCTCTGACATGGACTTAGCCACCCAATTTAACTCTTTCTTCATAGAGTCCATAAGCAACCTAAGATTGCCCTTCACCAGCACCTCTGTGACCCCTCCTCAGCCTGCACCCATCCCTTCATCCTCTAGCATCCCTTTCCCCCAACCTCCACCCTTGTCTATCAGTGCCATAGCTATATCCACCATAATAAAATATGTCCTAAAATTAAAACCCACTTCCAATGCCCCTGATGAAATTTCCTCCTACTTCATAAAAGTAGACGCTCTCCCTATCAGCATATTAACTAATTGGTATAGCTCAGAAAGCCAGGTCCCCCAGCTCTGGAAGAAAGCCTTTATTATTCCTCCACATAAAGGAGGCAATAATAATGACATTCCAAATTTCCGCCCTATTGCTATCTTATCCCCTATTTCTAAGCTTCATGAAAAATGTATCCACCAACAACTCTTACCCTATCTCATCAATAACCAGCTTCTTAACCCTACACAGCATGGATTTAGACCAGGTCATAGCACCTCCACTGCCCTCCTCTCCTTCCTTGAAACAATTAACAAAGCCCACGATTCCAGCCATTTCATGTCCACCCTTCTCCTCGACCTCTGCAAGGCGATTGACACTATTTCCCACAATATGCTCCTTAATAAACTCTCCAAACTAAACCTAACCCCTTCCTGTATAACATGGTTCTCAAGCTACTTCACAACCAGACAAAAAGCAGTCAAATGGAAGATAGCCACTTCACCCTTCCTTAATACTCCCACAGGTGTCCTCCAAGGTTCCATTTTAGACCTCCTACTATTCATATATTCATTAATGACTTTTACCAAACCATTCCAAACTCCAGCCTCATCCAATATGCCGACGATTCTACCATTATCTACTCCTACCCTTCTATCCCCACTCTAAATAAGCTTATCCAAAGTGCCTTCTTCTCTACTGAGCAGTGGATGCTAGATAACCATCTGGCTCTTAATGCAACAAAAACTAAACTTATGTTATTCACCGTTTCCAAAACCTCCTCCCTAGATAAACACTCATTCATAATCACCAGCAAAAACAATATTCCCCTAGGAATAGTCTCCGACACTAAACTACTAGGAGTACTCATAGATGATAAATTAAAATTCGACAAACATTTACAAGTAAATATCAAACAAACCCACAAAAAATTTGGTATGCTGTACTTCCATAATCGTTATATCTCTTCTTTGACCAGGCTCATACTAGCCAAAACTTAGCCATCCCATCCCTCCTATACGGTGCATCTATCCTCACCAACCTTCAATCCTCCCTCAAA